>NC_056735.1:1172246936-1172419436 GCF_019279795.1 Protopterus annectens
AGGTGCGCAAGTTTCCTCCAATATTCTAAAGACATATTATAGGTGAATGAACTGGCTTGTTTCCAAACTGCCACTAGCTATGCATGCAGTTGGTGCCTCCTTCAATACTGGTTTCACTGTCCTGCATCCATTGTATACCAGGTGAATTCTTGTCTGCCCCTCCTTCCTGAACTAGATTAAATGAGTTATCAAAGAATGAAGGAATAATTGAAAATACATACATATACACACACACACACACACACACACACACACACACACACACAAACTGTGTGTTTGTGTGTGTGTGTATGTATATGTATATGTATATGTGTATATATATATATATATACATATATATATATATATATATATATATATATATATATATATGTATACACACACACACACACACACACACACACACACACACACACACACACAGACACACACACATATACACATTTTGTTCTATTGGTGATGGTTATTTTTAGTATTAAATTCCTTGATCTTATATGTCACGCCATGGAAATGATCAAAAACTTATAGTAAACCTCCAGATAATGGACCCAACTCAGTTTGGTTTAGTCAAGGGCACGTCATGCCTACTCAACCTGCTGGACTTCTTTGAGAAGGTCAACAAAACAATGGATGAGGACAAAATGGTTCACACTGCCTACCTTGACCTGGCCAAGGCATTTGACACAATACCACACTCAGGCATTGTTGACAAACTCAAGAGGTTAAGTACAAACCCGGATGTCACCTGGTGGATAGCCAACTGGCTCACAGACTGGACCCAAGTCTTCCTCTACAAAGAGGACAGTCGCAAGTAGAGTCCCCAAGGGATCGATCCTCCCTTTTTCGCATTTACTTCTCTGAAGAAAAGGCCATTGTCAATGGTCGCTGGCTGACTAAATTTGCAGATGATTACAAATTAGAAGCTGTCATTGAACCCCACCCTGAAGCAAATGCTCTCTAGAAAGGGCTGATACAGACAAACAACTGTGTCAGACCCATGGAATAAAACCAAATGCCAAGAAATGCATAAAAGTATCCTCCAGCTCATCATCCACCCCTAGTAACTATCATATTGATCACACACATAGACAGTAATCTAGCCTTTGATCATCACGTGTTTACAGCAGTGAGGAAATCATTCTATGTTGAGCAACTTATAAAGGTCCAGGGAAGTCAGTGTTCCACTATATTTGGCATTCACCAGACATATCACCGACTACAGTGCCCCCTCTGATATGTACCTAGCTAGGCATATCTAAAAATTGGAACACCCACACATGTTCCTGAGTAAAAGGATGCAGGGTGTAAGCAAAATGTCCTATGCAAACCTCCTCAAGGCCCTATCCCTGTATTCTGTCTCTTACCAGCTGTTGAGGGGAGATGTATGCCTGGCATTCTGGGCACTGTCAAACCCCACTCTGATGGACCTCCTGCATATCCATAAAATAAAGAGCACCAGAATTACCTACTCTAAAGACTTAAACCTTGCCTGTGATATAAATAGGACCTGGTGGAGACAATGTATGTATCCCAGAGGGTTTACTATCACATATTAGATTGTCATTTAGACGATCGAATATGTGGGAAAATCATTTCCTCGGACTGAGAGTTTGATCACCACAATGTTGAAGCTGACATGAGCGAACAGCCGATATTATCAGCTTCAACACTGCGGTGCAGATCGCACTATAGTGGAGATCGGGAAATGTACCCTTACCCTCACTGTAGTGCGATCTAGGAGTTTGTATATATAAGTGGGGGGGTGCAGGGGGGCCTGCTCCCCTGCAAACATTATTGTTAGTCGTTGACAGATGTGAGCATTTCAGCAAATTCGATATTCGACATTGCTGAAATGCTCCGTTCGATCTTTTGGTTGCTCAGTGTTTTGATTTCTGACAATATTTGTCAGAAATTGTTGCATTCGTCTAAATGACGTTCGCAAATATAATAGTAAAGCATCCCAGAGACTACCCAGTCTCTGGAACAGACTCCCCACCCATGTGAAGCACAGTTTCTCCCTAACCCAATTCAACTGTAACTTGGACAATTGGATGGGGAACAGGAAATTCATCCCTGGTTTGGCACCTATGTCTCTGATGAACACAGGCAACCTGTAAATGGTTTATCTCCCAGGCCCCTGTTTGTAAATGTTTCATCTCCCAAACCTTTACATACACTTATCAAAGCTACCAGAACCTGTCAGAGTCTTGGGATGCATGGCTAGGCTTAAAAAGACACTTGTGGTCATTAGCCTAGTAAACACCTATGAACCTATGGTAGCAGTGCATCCCAGACACAGACTTTCAAGAATAACCTCTTCAGACATTGCATAATAAACCAGGTACAGTCATTTCTACACATCACTCAAGAAATAGAACATAATGACAATTCTTGAAGCCCTTCTAAATAGTTCATATTTTCCAACCTTGTGAGTCTTCCAGTAATGAGCAATGCTCAAAGTGTTTTTTTCGAGGCTACAAAACACAGCACTACATTAAATGATGGCTGAGATCATCGAGATATAAAGTGGTACAATTTTGTGTCTTTCGGCTTTTCCCGGTTAGGGGGTCGCCACAGCGGAACTCTGGCACGCTAATGATTGGTAGTGGATTTTTACGTACAGGGTTACCAGCCCTGACGCACAACCTTCAACGAGGGCACGCCCCATTCACGTATGCCTCCACACAGAAGACGCTCTTGCTGAGAATCAAACGGGACAACATCTTGCTATGAGGTGACAACGCTACCGCAGCACCACCACCGCAGTACATATAAAGTGGTACAATAATCTCCCTAAGGTAAACAGACATACCCTTTAGAATTATTTGAACTACAGAATTATGCTTTGTTGACTTTGGCAGATGCACACACTTGACACAGTTGACACTATCCACTATTCTCCCTAAATATTTCATGATGGTATTATTTTTATGATTTTGCCATTTATTTGGTAAATGAAGTTTATATTAATTTTGCTAAGTCTTGCAATACACCGGTGGAGTATTTCTGTAGACCATTTTGGAGAATTTTAATACCTTTACTAAAGTAACTCTGTTACCTTTTGCAAGCATCAGTAAATCTGGTTATCCAGAGTGAATTTCTCACTTTTACATCTAAGAAAATTTGCGTATAAAAGAAATGGTCACAATACATAGTCCTGTGGAATACGAGATATAACTCTCCACCTCAACTTGCTTCATCCTCCTACTTTATCACGGTGCTCAATTATTGCATAAACAAGTTCATTATGAATATGACTACCAATCAGAAAAAAGCAGTAAAGACATGTTCTGGTTAAGCCTTACTGAAACAGCACCTCCAACCAAAATGTATGCATATACAGTCTTTTTTGCTTAGGTATTAATTCCTCCTATAAGCAGGCCCCAATAAAAACAAAACATTCTGAATCTCATAAGTAAATTTATTTTTTAACTGAAATGTCATTTGAGATTATGAATTTTGAATTACAAATTTGCATATATACATTGCTGACTGCTTCATTCATTAATTACAAATTAAAATCCATATCTTAGCACTTTATTAAAGCTGAATTCTCATACCTTCGTTATAAGATATCCTGCCCATGTTGCAGACCACTCAGCAAAGTTGCTACCAATCCGGTATATGGGCTTCTTTATTTTTGACCAATTTATAGTCTTCTGTGAGCTCTTGTATCTGAAATGGCAGTGAGATTAATTTTACTTTCACCTCCTTTTACAGGGAAAAATGACAAAAAGCCTAGCCACCATTTAAAAACAAGTAAACTATAGACATATGACCATTTAAGGTCTACTGCATAACCATAGAACAATAACATCTGGAAAATTAAAGTTAAGCAACTCTAGCATTATACACAGAAACGTTCATTTTTTTTTACAAGCAGTCTCCTCCCAAAAGCATCTCCTGACTTAAATCATCCATCATTCAGATCAGTATAAGATGCAGGCCTTTGCAGATATTCCAGTCTTTTTCCAGGCATACAGGTGGGAGCAAATTATTTTTGCTCCATGCCTTCAACTTCAGTTTAATCTGACACAACTCATCAACAGTCAATGAATACTGCTTTAGATTTTTTTTATCATAGGATCATAGCAAGTTATTAGGCCACTGGCCCTGAGGCCCTTATATAAGCCTAGCCAATAAATGACCCCATGTTCCCACAAGTCATTGCTTTTGTATGAATGTTTGATGTTCTGATTCTGTTTGGTACAGCACAGTTCCGTAGCTTGGGGAGATGTGGCAGTGGAGAGACTGCAGTGCTTCTATACTTTTCTGAGTAAACTGGTTAACAACAGAAGGATACAGTCAGATGCCAAAATACCTTCTTCTTCTTAAGTCTGCCCTTCTTCCATGGTTCTGCAACCATGGAATTGATACATCTAAGTAACAAGGTGTGGAGACGAGGCCTTCCCCAACTGTGGATGTAGTGCAGGTGAATTTGCACCTCTTTCAGATAAATATTATTTGTTTAGTTTCAGTGTTTTTGTATTTTTTAGCTTGTGTGTGTGTATATGTCTCTGTATCCTGTTTGATGACAGGGGATTCAATTTCTTTGTCTATACTGTTCAATGATGAACTGGTTCAAGATCGTTTACACACAGTTCTTTACAAAAAGTCAGTATTATACAACTCCCATGTCATAAGATGCACTGATATGGACAAACCACACCTCCAAACATTAGAAGAAAACTGGGTGGGAAATGAGCATTAACTGTTCCAAAAGCCACACTTGACTACTCATTACCTGAGGTGGGGTGGGGGAGGGGTAACAGTCGTAGTACTTCACTGAAGTATGCCTTGCTTTAAGACATCTACTGCAACATACACATGAACTTAAGAGACAAGACTGAAGAGCAAGGCCAGCTTCAGATGAAAGTACAATACTAGAGTCAGTACCTCATCTGGAAATTTTAAGACAAGATGCCTGATCATACAGCTCCCCAAAAGCTGCTCCATTTCTCAAAATGGTGTAGAATGTACAGTATTTAGCAAAAGCATCCTCTTTAGAGATTTTCTTCCAAAAAGAACATTTTGTCAAAGCCATCATGAAATTGGCCACTGACTGTTAGCATAAGAGATGTTGGGGGAACTTTTTTATCCAAATATTAAGTCTTTGCTTGGTCAGTTCTTTGACTTTCACAGCAAAACCAACAAATATTTGGATGTCTTTAAGATGTGTCTTAAGCTTATTCAGATACATCTGCAGCCATCTCTCTACATCCAAGTCCAATAAAAATGTTTCCCGTTTGTACTACAATTTTGGGGGAAAGAGCACTGCTAGTTTGATATGTTGACTCACACTGGAAGAAGCAGTTTTCTTGGAATTGGAGTGTTATGTTCCCAAAGGATACTGGGTTCATTTGAAAATAAGAAAGAACAAAACCGAGTGAGGCAGCAACCAACAAATTTAATAAATGACCAAAATGAAATCTTTAAAAGCGCTTTTTCGTCAGCGTTAGTACCTGACTTCTTCAGAAATAACATACAATGGATTGAAACATACCATTTGTGAATTTCAAATAAGGAGCCTGTTCTTACGTAAGACGCTGAACCTACTTCATACATATTTAAAGCTACATACTCAATTATAAAATGAAACCATTAAAATTATAAAACTAACTTTTAAAAACAACACAACAAAGATTTTATAAAAAATACAATATATAACAGTAGAAATAGCTACAAAAATTGGTAAGTATCATCTATTTAAACTTTTCAATTTCAACAAGCTTGAAATTGAACACAGATCATTTATACCAGGGTGGCTATAAGCGTTGAGCCTGATTTGCCAAACCAACTCAGCTTCTTCAAGTTTCAATGGTCTAGGACCCCCTCTGCTATCACAAGTGGCCTGATCAATGGCCAAAAACTTAAAAGTATGACTATGGAAAACTGAAATATGTTTTGCTAGGGCATTATCGAGTTTGAGTTTTTTCATAGCATATATATGTTCGTAAATTCGGTCCCTAAGCCTTCTTTCGGTTTTACCGATGTAGAAGGCAGGACATAGTGTGCACCTAGCTAAGTAAATAACGAAGGAAGAGTTGCAATTAAGTTTGTGTCTTATTTTATAAGAGAAACCATTTAAATTAAAATAAGACACTTCTTCCACGTGCCTACAGTAGTTACAATTTTGACACTTCCACATACCAGCATTAAATACTGGTGAGGGCAAGCTACTCTCCAGAATCGTTTTGATGTTCCTCCCCTTCTTGAAAACTACCTTGGGTCTAGTACCCAATTTATCAAAGACATTTGGGTACAGTTTAAAAAGTTCCCAATTTTTGTTGATAGTGTCGATGCAGACCTTACTGCCTATACTAAAAGTTGTAATAAACATAGGGGTTGCTGCATCATCCTTGAAATCTGGATAAGTTTGCTCGCTCCCTTGTGTGGTGTTGGTGTTAGAGTTAGGTGTACTGTACACAGGACTAAAGATCCTAATGTCAGTCGCTGGAAGCAGTGGTTTATAAAATAACTGGCTTCTTTTGTCCGATATTTCTTTAATTAAATTGTCCAAAAGGCATACAGGGTAGCCACACTGTAAAAACATGTTTTTAAGTACTACACATTCTTCACTGAAATCGTCATCTAAACTGACCATCCTAGAGGCTCTAACTAATTGGCCTTTTACGACCGACCTCTTTTGAAAAAAAGGATGGCAACTAGTGAAGTGTAAGAAAGTGTTGGAATAAGTCTTCTTACGGTAAATCTTTGCTGTGTAGCAATTATACTTGATGTTTTTACTTAACAAAACGTCAAGGTAAGCTATACTATCAGTCGAGAAAGAGTGTGTAAACTCTAAAAAATTGGTGGTGTTATTAAAGTACTGTAAGACTAATTTACTGGTCACCTCATTAACATTAATCAACATAAAGATGTCGTCGAGGAACCTAGTGTAAAAAATTACCTTATCACGATATTGGTTGTTATCTGAAAATACAAATTCAGATTCCCAGTGAACTCGCCAACCAAACTATACTCCTCCCACCATTAAGTGAAACCTCCATCACCAATAAAAAACTTCTGTGTGTAAAAACTGGGAAGTGTTTGAGTGTAATACTTCATTTAGTCGTGCCTGATAGTCAGTCATACTAAAGACCACCAAACCACCACCTTTATCAGGCCGGTTCTGTTTCATGCTGAATTGATAAACCTTTTGACCGGACGTTTTTGGAACTAATAATTGCTAATTGTGAAAAACACACTATAATGTTTGGATAGAACTCTCAATAATTTGGTCATTTATTAAATCTGTTGGTTGCTGCTTCACTCGGTTTTGTTCTTTCTTGGTTTGTTTGCCTTTCGTGGTTCATTTGAAAATAAGGTCAGGTGCTCTGCCTGAAATCCATCTTTAACCACATGCATTTCCTAATAGAAATAACTTTTTCTATAAAAGCTGCTTAAAATCAGAAGACAGTGCAGACTGGAAAGGTGGCAGTATGTTTCTAAATGAAGTGAAGACAGCCAGTCTGGCATTTGGTCACATACTGAACACAACTTCCAGAAAAAAACGTATGACTGACTACTGTTCTGCCCTGGCAACCTGGATTATGCTACATTAACAGAAAAATGTAAATTACTGCAATGTGAAACTTCAGAGAATGGGGCATCCTAAAGAACTGAAACAGAAGGCATTTTATAATGAAGCCAAAAATGGATGGTACTCACTTTCTACACAAGCCTTCCTGGAAAACGGTCCTAAGCAGTTTCAAGAATTTCAATTATTAGGAAGAACAATGTTTTTAACAGACATGTTTCTCTTGCCTCAGATATCAAAATCTCTTATTTGCACTTCAATGAAATTAATTTTATTAGTTACAAAATTAATTGGAACCAATGAGTGCTTTCAGAATCAGTTAAAAAAAGAAAAAGTTAAACTATTTTTACACATCCCATTAACTTCAAAAAAAGAAGAGAGACAAACCGCGTCACTCTCAGCAAGATGACAACCACCTATGGCGAAATGAGCAAATCCTCTCCCAAGACATAAAACTATTACTTCTGACAAACACAGAATACCATTCAGACATTCAATCAGACCGTAATAAATTTCAACCCTACAGCTGTCCATTTCAGATCTTAACCATTTGCCTTCAGGAGACAAAAACACAAAGTTCCACCTATTCAAAATAAGTAAAGGATAAACTTGGTCATAAAAAATGCAGTGTTTTACTGGAACTACTCACAGAGTAATTTATTTAACATAAGTTCATGGAGCACTTCAGCAGTTATGTTGAATCTGTCAAACCCACCTCAACATTATTATAAACATACTGCAGTTAATCAACTATCCTTGATAACTCCAGAATATAAAAACTTTTAGCACAACGACTTAGGCAACAGAACGTTGAAAAGGTCGCCACCAAACTTATGGAACCAATAATAAGAAAAATAACTAAAGATCCCATAGAGTTTAAGAGATACTCTGGAAATGTTAAGAAAACGTATAATCAATCTTCAGGAAAGTCTCCAAAAATAGATGGCATTCCTGTGGAAGTTTGGAAATTAACCAGGAAAGTGATAAATATCTGGAAGACTTTGTTTAACAGTATTTTAAAAGGCAGTGAAGCATCAACATCTTGGAAGAAAGCTGTGGTGGCTATGTTACCAGAAGATAGCAAAGACCATTCAGTTCTAACTTCTTTTAGACCCATTTCAGTTTTAAACCACGGTTATAAAGTGTTTACATTTATACTCCCTAAAACAATAGCAAAAATGTTGCCAAAATTGACAGATATGGATGAATATGGTTTTGTGGAGGGTAGGCAAATATCTGACATTAATAGCACAATGACGATCCAACAGGGGAGCAGAATATAAGAAAATACCTCTGGTGTTGCTAGGTCCTGATGCAGAGAAAGCATTTGACAGAGTAGGCTGGGATTTTATGAGTAGGGCATTGGAAGCATCTGCATTCCCTGATACAACAAACAGGTTAATTAGAAGGATATACAATGGATCAAATGCAATAATTAAAATGGGAGGGTTCCCTCTTTCCCCTGTTATTTGCTTTATATAATATTTTTGTGAAGAAAATAACGGCCTCAGAAATACAAGGATATAACTGGCATGGTAAGCAAACATTACTTTGTACCTGACAAATTCAATGAAGGACATCTCAGTGTTGTGGAATATTTTGAGACAGTTTCAAGTGTGTTCAGGATATAAAATTAATGAAGATAAAACACAGGTTATAGCTGTAAATTATGTACCCCAAAATTGGTTCAGCAATACCCATATTTATGGGGACATAAGATTAAGTATTTAGGAGTATGGATTAAGAAGGCTTCTGTCACGGCAGCTAAAGGATATGTGAGAAGAGACTAAACAAAAGATAAACAAAAATTAAGAAACTGAAAAATCTTATTTATGGATGTAGATGGCAAGATGCAATTGGTGAAAGCATTTTTAGTCCCTTTAGTCTTACTGATGGGACAAGCATATTTTTATCAACCAGAGGAGAAGTTGTGGACAATAATTAATAAAGAATTGAAGGAATTTATCTAGGAGGGGAAGAGGGCAAGAAATAAGTGGGATAACTTGATCCTTCCAAAAATTGTAAGGTATATTTCAGGGAAGAGTTAAGACAGGCAATGGGTGGCACTGAAGAACTACCAGACTGCTCGGCAGCCACAGCAGAGGTGGTAAGGGAGACTACTAGAAAGGTGCTTCATGTGACATCCGGACAGAGAAAGGAGGACAAGGAGAAATGGTGGTGGAATGAGGAAGTACAGGAGAGTATACAGAGGAAAAGGTGGTGAAAAAGGAGTGGGATTGTCAGACAGATGAAGAAAGTAGACAGGAGTACAAGGAGATGAGGCGTATGATGAAGAGAGAGAGGTGGTGAAGGCTAAGGATACGCCGTATGGCAAGTTGTATGAAAGGCTGGACACTAAGGAGGGAGAAAGGACCTGTACTGGATGGCTAGAGTGGGAACAAGTTGGGAAAGATTGCAGTAGGTTAGGGTGACAATGGATAACAAGGGAAACTTGCCCACAAGTGAGGAGAATGTGTTGAGCAGATGGAAAGAGTACTTTGAGGGGCTGATGAATGAAGAGAATGAGAGAGGCAGAAGGTTGGATGATGTGGGGATAGTGAATCAGGAAGTGCAATGGATTAGCAAGGAGGAAGTAAGGACAGCTATGAAGAGGATGAAGAATGAAAAGGCTGTTGGTCCAGATGACATACCTTGGAAGCATGGAGGTGTTTAGTATAGATTGCATTGGGGTTTTTAACCAGATTGTTTAACAGAATCTTGGAAAGTGAGAGGATGCCTGAGGAGTGGAGAAGTGTTTTGGTACTGATTTTTAAGAATAAGGATGATGTGCAGAGCTGTAGTAACTATAGGGGATAACATTGATCAGCCACCGCATGAAGTTATGGGAAAGAGTAGTGGAAGCTAGGTTAATAAGGGAGGTGATGATTAGTGAGCAGCAGTACGGATTCATGCCAGGGAAGAGCACTACAGATGTGATGTCTGCTCTGAGGGTGTTGATGGAGAATAATCGAGAAGGTCAGAAAAAGTTGTACTGTATCTTTGTGGACTTAGAGAAACATCTGACAGGGTGTTTAGAGATGAGTTGTGGTATTGTATGATGAAGTCAGGAGTGGCAGAGAAGTATGTAGGAGTGGTACTGGATATTTAAGAGGGGAGTGCGACAGTGGTGAGGTTTGTGGTAGGAGTGACGACGCCTTGAAGGTGGAGGTGGGATTACATCAAGGATCAGCTCTGAGCCCTTTCTCATTTGCAGTGGTGATGGACAGGTTGACAGATGAGATCAGACAGGAGTCCCAGTGTACTATGATGTTTGCAGATGACATTGCGATTTGTAATGAGAGTAGGGAACAGGAAGAGGAGACAATGGAGAGGTGGAGATATGCCCTTGAGAGGAGAGGAATGAAGGTCATCAGGACTAAGACAGAATATATGTGTGTGAATGATAGGGAGTACAGAGGAATGGTTAGGATGAAGGGAGTAGAGTTGGCGAAGGTGGATGAGTTTAAATACTTGGGATCAACAGTTCAGAGTAATGGTGAGTGTAGAAGAGAGGTGAAGACGAGAGTGCAGGCAGGGTGAAGTGAGTGATTTGTGACAGATGGGTACCAGTAAGAGTGAAAGGGAAGGTCTACAAGATGGTAGTGAGACCAACTATGTTATATAGGTTGCAGACGGCGGCACTGACGAAAAGACAGGAGTCAGAGCTGGAGGTGGCAGATTTAAAGATGTTAAGATATACTTTGGGTGTGATGAGTATGGAAAGGATAGGAAATGAGTATATTAGATGGTTAGCTCAGGTTTGGTGGTTTGAGGACAAAGCCAGACAGGCGAGATTGTGTTGGTGTGGACATGTGCTGAGGAGGGATGCTGGGTATATTGGGAGAAGGATGCTAAGGATGAACTGCCAGGTAAGAAGAAAAGAGGAAGGCCTAAGATAAGTTTTATGGATGTGGTGAGAGAGGACATGCAGGTGGTTGGTGTGACACAGCCAGGTGACACACCCAGGTACAGAAGACAGGAAGAAATGGAAACAGATAACCCACTGTGGTGACCCCTAACAGAAGTGGCCAAAAGAAAAAGAAAATAAATTGATTCCAATAAAACAAAGTGGTTTAGGTTTACCTGATTTGAAGGGATATTTTAGAGCTACACTGATAAGTCTCCTATACATAACACAAGCAGAAGGATATAATGCAAAGTGGAAATGGATGATAATGAAGCAAGGGAAAAGTTCAAGAGAGAGAGAGAGAGAGAGAGAGAGACAGTGGGATTCTGGATGCAGATCCTTCAGAATAATAACCATACAAAATATTATATTCATAAAGTATCAGAAAGTATTCCAAGAACTAAGAAAATATGAGAATGGGCAAAAGAGGTTTTGTCAATACGCATGACTGGAAGTAGGGGTACAGAAAATAGATGAGGGGGCTGGAATTTACTGGAGAAACCTGGCAAAGGAACCATGGGAGCAAATAATTCATACAGGGAAAGGTAACGTTCCATCGGAGTAGTTCTACTTCATTTGTCTTCAACCTGTGGGTCCTCGGATCCAACATGGCTGCATTTTCTAGCTACAGCTCTGAGCTCCATGCTCCTCCCCCCACTCATAATGCTCCCAGTCTCCCTTCTCTCTTCAGATCAAGTTTGCTGCCCAACATATAACAATTACCCCGACCACACAAAAACTTATCCTTCAAGAGAAAAATACCACAAAACCCCTTGCATCTCGGCATAAACAAGGATCCTAACAGAAAAAGTCCAGAACAAGGGACATATATTATCCTAAAGGATAAGGTCAGGGGGAAGGAGGGGGGGAATGGTTGAAAACAAATGAAATAGAACTACTCAGATGGAATATTACAGTGAGTACATAACTTCTTTATCTGAAGTAGTTTACTTAATTTGATCTTTAACCTGTGGGACAGAGTCCTCAGCTACCTAATCCTTGGGGGGGCCCTCATGGAAGGATATTCCAGAGCACCGCAGGTCCAAAAGATGCTCTACTCCTAGAGACCAAATCCAGCTTATAGTGAGAAATACAGGTGTGAGATGAGGCCCAAGTAGCAGCTGAACAAATATCATCCAAGGAGACCCTAGACCAAAAGGCTGCAGACGTAGCCATGATCGGGTCGAATGAGCCTTCGCTTTTCCTGAAAGAGACAAACCTCTATCCGAGTAAACCCAGGGAATGCACAGAGAAATCCAGCGAGCAATAGTCACTTTTGAAACAGGTTTGCCTAAAAAGGGCTTGGCATAGGACACAAAAAGCTGGTCACACTTGCGGAAGGATTTAGTCCTGTGTAAATAAAACCTCAACTGCCTGTGAACATCCAAAGAATGTAATTTGTGTTCCCCTTTGTTTTGATAGTTCGGAAAAAATACAGGGAAATAAATAGTCTGAATGATATTAGCCTCCAAGGCTACCTTAGGGAGAAAGAACAGATTAGCACGTAGCAAGACTCTATCCTTGTGAAAGATCACATAAGGGAATTTGATAGGAAGAGCATGGAGTTCCGATACCCTTCTAGCGGACGTAATGGCAACCAAAAATGCAGTTTTCCAGATCAAAAGTTTCAGATCCACAGAGGCTGCAGGTTCAAAGGTAGGAGAGACCAACGCTTGCAGCAACAAAGTGAAGTCCCATGGAGGAATGGGATTCCTTGACCATAGGTCTGAGGAGAAAGACGCCTTTGAGAAAGGTTTTACAAAGTTTCGAAGAAACTAATAAAGACATATCCACCCCAGCATGAAAATTAGAAATTGCGGCTAGTTGGACTTTCACCATAGAAGAACTAGCGCCTTGATAAAAAATGCTAGCTAAAAATTCTAGAACTGCTGGAAGTGGTGCAGTGAAAGGATCCAAAGACCTCTGAATGGCCCACATTGAAAAACGTTTCCATTTACTGTGATAAATTTTCTAGTGGACGACTTATGAGCCGCCCCAGAATGGATTTAACTGGAGATGACAGACCGGAAGCCCTAAGAATCATGGGAACTGGAGCAGCCAAGCAGTGAGCTTCAGGCTGCCCAGATCTGGGTGAGAAAGCAGATCCGGGACCCGATCCAAGATCCATGGTGGAGCAACTAGGTGAGACCTTAGTAAGGGAAACCAAACCTGTCGAGGCCAGAATGGGGCGATGAGGATCACGGTGCTCCCCAGCCTTCAAGCTTTCTGCAGAAACTTTGACATGAGGGGAAGAGGAGGGTATGCATAAAGGAGCCCGGTAGGCGAAGCATGAATCAGTGTGTCTCTGGGGGCTTCTCCAGGAGGGAGGTTCAGAGCGAAAAACTAGCTGCATTTCGAGTTGGAAGTAGATGCAAAGAGATCGCAGCAAGGACGACTCCACTCTAGGAAAATCTGTTCCGCTACTGAAGGTTTCAGAGATCACTTGTAAGGCATCAGAATGGATCTGCTGAGCATTTCTGCTAAGATGCTAGACCATCCCGGGATGTGCATTGACACCAGAAAATGGCTGGTGGAGATCGCCCATTCCCACACTCTCATGGCCTCTCGGCATAATGGATAAGATCTGGTCCCCCTGTTTGTTGATATACCAGACTACTGACATACTGTCTGAATTGCAATCGTTCCCAGAGGAAGATGAGTATGTAGGGCTTGCAACGCGAGAAGAACCACTCTCATCTCAAGGATGTTGATGTGCAAAAAGGTCTTGTGAGGGGACCACGTGCCCTGGACTGCCCTTCCCAAGCAATGCTCCCCCCTCCCAAGCAGGGAGGTGTCCGTGGTCGCCGTGGTTTGGGGTAGAGGAGGTTAAAAAGGACGTCCCTTGTGGAGGTCTGGAGACTGAATCCATCACCAAAGAGAGCTTTTGCACGCTTTTGAGATCCTCACTGGAAAGGACGAATGAAAGTCTAACAGAGACCACTGTACCACTAACGTCCACTGTAGAACGCTCATGTGAAGATGTGCCATGGGGGAGAAGATTTATTGTGGCTGTCATAGAACCTAACGCTCTTAAGACTGTTTCGGCTCTGGGTGAGTGGGTCTGTAGAATATGTGACACATGTATCCTCAAGCTGCGTATCCTGTCTGATGTGAGGACACCATAGATTGTACTGTGTCCAGCCATGCCCCAATGAACTGTAAAACCTGAACCGGGTGAAGAGCTGATTTGTTCAGACTGATAGTAATGCCCAACTTGTCAGCTAACAGAAGGAAGGAGTCCCTGGCTTGACATAGCAGATGCTATGAAGGGGCGGTAAAGAGCCAATCGTCCAGGTACGGAAAGACCGGAATGCCCTGAAGCCTCAGGTGAGCTGCTACCACTGCCATTACCTTGGTGAACACCCAGGGGGCTGTGGTGAGACCAAAGGGGAGGGCTCCAAAATGGTAATGATTGGCTCCCAGATGGAAGTGAAGGACCCTCCAAGAGCACCTGTGCATTTTGATGTGATTGTACGCATCCTGGTGATCTATCGAGCACATCCAGTCTTTTTCCTGCAAAAAAGGCAGAATGGATGGGATCGTGACCATCTGGAATTTTGTCTTTGTTACTGACAGGTTCAACTGGGACAGATCCAAAATTGGTCTGAGGTCCCCCGTCTTCTTTGGCACTAAAAAGAACCTGGAGTACACCCCGGATCCGAATTGGTCTTGTGGACTGGTTGGATGACTCATTTTCTTAGCAGTGATTGAATCTGTACTGCTGCTTCCTCCCGCTGCGTGGGTAGAACGTCTGGGAGGGTTTTGTTGGGAGGGGGTAAGCCCTTGAAAGGGACGAAATAACCTCTGGATATGACTCGCAACACCCACTGATCTGTTGTCATGGACTCCCATGCTAGTGGGATGGGTGACCCCTGACTGCCTCCAGAGATGGACAGCCGGGCAACCCTTCAGGGTTGCTGTCCAGGTTTGTCCAAGAAAGGTTCTTGGAACCTGGAATTCCTAAGACCCTTTCTGCTTCTAGGGCGGTGTCTATCGTATCTCCTTCTACCTATGGGGGAAGGCGAGTCCTGAGCATCCTGGGAAAATGCCTGAGATTTGCGGAACCACTACTTCTGACCTCGCTGCTTCCTGGAAAAGGACCTTTGAGATGGAGAGAAGAGGACTCCGACGGCAGACAGTGTCTTCCCATCCTTCTCGCTCTGGACTAAAGTCTCTCTGTCTTCCCAAAGAGGAAAGAATGATCACAAGGGGTGTTGGTGAAAGATGCCTTGAAGGGTTCCGGGAATTGACATAAGTGGAGCCAGGTGTGGTGCCGAATGGCAATGCCTGACCCCACCGTCCATGTGGCTCCCTCCGTGGCATGGGACAGCAAATGCATGGACGTGCTGGCTACACATTTGAGGGTGGCCATTCGTGCAAACTGCTTTCTGTTCTCCGTCGACATGGACCCCAGGGTCGACTCCGTGAGTTCCTTGACCAGGTCTCTTTGAAGTCTAATAACATGTGCCATGTAGTTCAGCGCCCTCATGCAGAAGGTAGCTGAAGCATAGACTCGCTTCCCAAAACATTCCAGTTCTGCCGTCATCATCGCATCTACAGGGGACGCCTTATGCTAGTGAGGTTTATCCACAGGGGTGCTCAAGACCTTATCCGGGCATTTGGGTATAGGCTCTATGGTGTCCGGCTCCTTTCATGCCCTAGATGTTAGCAGATTCACGAGTGGATCAGCAGGAGGGGACACCCAAGAGGTAGATGGGCCCAAGCCAAATGCCTCCAGGAACACGGACTTGTCGTAGGTTGGTTTTGGGGCAGACCACCCCCCCTTTGGCAGAGGATCTCCATGATTTCTCCAAAGGAGACATCCTCGGGGGGGGGGGGTCCTGGGGAACTTTCCCCTTCATCCAAGTCCATGTCCTCTGTGAGGGACCCTGGAGGGGAGTTCAAGTGCCTTCGTTTGTGTGTTTGCTTGCAGGGGAGCTCCTCAGGGGGACTCTCTGGAGAGACCTCACAAGCAGGTTGTTCCAAGACCGGAACGTCCTGGGGTAATATGGCTACAGGATGTCCATGAGAGGGCAAGAGGGTCGGACCTGCACTCAAGGCCAGTGGGGGTCTGGGCTGAGTCCGAAGATGAGACAGTCAGAGGCCGCAACCCTGCGAAAACCCTCTCAACCACAGTGAATGCAAAGTGAGAACGGACCTCCTGGGCTGAACTAGCACAGACCGTTCCCCTCTGAGCCAACCAGGGAGCCGGAGCTGAGCCTCTAGGAGCCAAGAAGCCAAGGGGAATGCTCCTCTCTGACAAGCCCAGAGCAGACAGCACCCCCTCAGATCTGACACACACAGGGCATTGGCCGGCATCGAGGTAGAGGGTACCATTGGCGCCGACCCCTTGACTCAGACCGTCCTTGGATCCAACAGCTCCGAAACCGCGGGTCAGATCGGAGAAGAAGTAATAGGTCTGAAAAAAGTACAGTTTTGTACCTACCATACATGTAGATGTTCGAGTGCTAATACAGCTGCAGTAATCACAGATGGGTTTTCAGCCGTCAGGCGGTCCCTCGGTCGGCCGAATTCCAAAGTCTTGGTCCGGCGTCGGTTGTCGCCGCTACTCTTCTGGCGTCAGGAAGGCCAGAGTATATAAGACACAGCCGACGCCATGTTCTTCAGTCTTTCTTGCCCCAGATGTCAGGTGCCCCCAAAAGGAAGGCAATACATACATAAAGTTTTTGTATATGTGAAAGAAATGCAATGTAATGCAAAATCAGTGTAAGCAAGCAAATAAAACATAGCAGGATAACCCAGTCAAGTGGTATGTGAGGAAGGAAGGAGGGAAACCTGTACTGCAGCTGTATTAGCACTCGAACATCTACATTTATGGTAGGTACAAAACTGTACTATGTTCATCGTGCATACAGCTGCAGTAATCACAGATGGGTAGAGTCCCATAGCTATGCATAGGGTGGTAGGTACTATGAGGAACTGGGTTGAGCCAGAATGCCCTGCAAAACAGCAGTGGCAAAGCCTGCTCTTGTTCTGGAATACAAGGGCAGGTGGTAGTGTTTTGTGAAAGTATGCACAGAACTCCAAGTGGCTGCCTCCAAAATATCTTTAGTAGGAACACCTCTGAGGAAGGCTGTAGAGGTGGCTGTGGCCCTGGTGGAGTGAGATCTAATACCAGTAGGGTCAGATTTCCCATGATAGGAATAAAACCGTATGCAGTGGCCAATCCACTTGGAAATGGTCTGTTTTGTAACAGGTTTCCCTTGAGCCCCTACAGCGTAGGACACAAAAAGTTGTTCTGATTTCCTGAAGGACTTTGTTCTGTCCAAATAATAACGTAGCTGCCTATGGATGTCTAAAGAGTGTAGTAGCCTTTCCCCTTTGTTTTGAGGGTTAGGATAAAAGGTAGGTAGGTGTATGGCTTGATTTAAGGCTACCCTGGATACCACTTTTGGCATAAAAGAAGGGTTGGTCCGAAGGGAAACCCTGTCCTGATGGAAGATGAGGAAGGGCTGCACCGCCATGAGGGCCTGTAATTCAGAAACCCTACGAGCTGAAGTGATGGCCAGAGGGAAACTTGTTTTCCAGGATAAATATTGCAAATCTGTTGAGGCAGCAGGTTCAAAAGGAGGCAATGTTAATTTTTCTAGTATGTAATTAAGGTCCCAGGCTGGAATTGGTTGCTTCCTTGGAGGTCTTATATTCTTAGCCCCTCTGAGGAACTGCCGTAAGAGTGGGTGAGAGAATAACGGGGGAGCAGTGTTGAATTCTGCAGAAATGGCTGAGGCATGTATTTTTATGGAAGAAAATGAAAGTCCACTGTTCAGCAGTTCAGCCAGGTACTGTAAAACCTGAGGCAAGTTCAATTTTCTAGGGTCCTGGCCTCTTTTCTCATTCCAACAGCAAAACCGCTTCCATTTGGCGGAGTAAGCTTTTCTAGTAGATGGTCTTCTGGCTTCCAAAATGACATCCTGCACCTCCTTGGAGAGTAGGGTCTGTTGTGGTATTAAGGGATTTTCCATGCAGCGAGGTTGAGTGTTTTCAGCTGACTGTGAAGAGTTTTGTATCTGTTCTGAGTCAGCAGAAGAGGTATTAGAGGCAGGGACCAGGGAGGAGTATGTGTTAGGCTCCTCAGGAGTGGGTACCAGTGTTGCCTTGGCCAATCTGGAGCAATCAGTATCATCCTTGGTTTGTCTGTTCTTGCTTTCAGAAGCACCTTGGGCAGAAGAGGCAGAGGTGGGAATGCATAAACTGTCCATGCTGTCCAACTGAATGAAAGGGCGTCCACTTTCCAGGCCTTTGGATGGAAGGTCCTTGAACAAAACTTTTTCAATTGATGGTTCCTGTGGGGGGCAAAAAGATCTATGTCTGGCCTCCCCCACGCTTGGATTATCTCTGTAAACACCTGAGGATGTAACTTCCATTCGTGTGGATCTGTCATATTTCTGCTTACAGTGTCTGCCAGTGTGTTTTCCAGTCCTGGCAAGTACTGTGCTTGTAGCTCGATTTGCCTTTCCACAGCCAAGTTCCAAAGAGTCATGGCTAGTCTGCACAAGGGATATGAATGTGTTCCTCCTTGTTTGTTTATGTACCACATTACTGTGGTGTTGCCTGTTCTTATCAGTAATTGTCCTGGATGCAAGAAGTCTTTGAAGGCTGTAACTGCATTTATTACTGCTAGCATTTCTTTTTGATTGATGTGAAGGTGCTTTTCCTTTTGGGACCATCTGCCCTGAATGCACCTGTCCTTCATGTGCGCCCCCCAGGCGTAGTCTGAGGTGTCTGTGGTTATGACTTGTTTTGCTTGAGGCTTGCAGAATGGAAGGCCTGCGTTTACTTGACATGCTTGGGCCCACCATAGGAATTCCTTTTGCAAATATGGAATTATCGGTATAATTGCTTCCAAGCTGTGACTGTGTTGAGACCATAGATTTTTTAGGTACCACTGAAGTTTCCTCATATGCAACTTTGCACATGGGATTAGAAGAATGCAAGATGCCATGAATCCCAGAGCCTGCAGGATTTTCCTTGCAGTAAGCCTGGTGCTTTTTGCTAGTGTTTTGAAGTACTGAGATAGTTGCCCTTGTTTTTCTGGCGTAAGATATGCCATCTGGGTGTTTGTGTCCAAGCTGGTACCCAGGAATGTTATTTTCTGAGATGGTGTTAGCCTTGATTTCTCCTTGTTGATGGTATATCCCAGAGAAAGCAGTAATCGTGTCACATATGCCAGATGTTCCAGTAGTATGTGTTTGCTGTCCGCTTGGATCAGGCAGTCGTCCAGATAAGGGTAAATTTGTATCCCTTGAAGTCTGCAGTAGGCGATTACTGATGCCAGGCACTTTGTGAATACTCTGGGCGCAGTAGATAAGCCAAAGGGCAATGCAGAGAATTGATAGTGGATTGAACCTGCAAGAAATCTGAGGTATCTTCTGCAGCTTTGTCTGATTGGGACATGCAGGTATGCCAACCTTGAGGTCCAATGTTACCAGCCAAAACTCCTTGCCCAGCATGGGAAGAAGTTGCTGTAATGTGAGCATCTTGAATTTTGGAACGAGTAGAAATGTGTTTAGAATGGATAAGTCCAGAATGGGTCTCCAGTCGGTTCCTTTTCTTGGTACCAAAAAAGTCTTGAATAAAAACCTTGACCTTGTTGGTGCGTAGGTACCTTTTGTATAGCTCTCATGTTTAGGAGCTTTGAAATTTGCAGTTGTGCCTCTGCCCTTTGATTTTGTGGCAGGTTTGGCATGCCTCTCATTTTTGGAAGAGTGTGAAATTGAAATTTGTAGCCTCTGTTTATGATGTCCAGTATCCATTTGTCTGTTGTGACAATATGCCAATTGCTTGAAAATAATGCTAGTTTCCCTCCCAAAGGTGCTGCCAGCTGTGACTTGCTTGGCAAGGAAATGAGGGAGTCATTGGGTTTGCTTCCTGTATTGTTGTGCACTGTCTTCACCACCTCTTGGTGCTGGAGATTGCCATTGTCTGCCTCTATATGATCCTTGTGGTTGCCCTCTGCCCCTTGTGTCCTTAATTGTGATAACAGGTACTGTTGATATTTAATCATATGAACCTGACAGTTTAAGGCCCTCATGGCTAGGGTGGCCGAGGTATATACCTTCTTACCCCACCTTTCTAGAGATCTAGATTCCCTTTCTGCAGGAAGTGGATTCTTGGCAGTGGAAGCCTTTAATCCCTTGGGGCCTTGTGAAATGGTTTCAGGGTCAGCATTATGGCCTTTGTAGAGAAATTGGTGAGAACTGGGTACTCTGTAATACCCATCAGGCTTTACTGGTGCAGGAGGCAGAGAATCAGGGTTAAGACAAGCCTCCGAATAGACATCATCCAGTACATCCAAAACAGGGGATATAGCTAGAGGTCTGTGCTGAGGTAACCAAAGAAATTCCCTAAGTCTTTTCTTGGAATCTGAAAAGTGTTGGCCTTCCCAATGGAAGTGTTCCCTCAAGGTGTGCAAGGTTTCCCCAAAAGAAAAATCCTCAGGGGGGGATACAGAAGGAATGGACTGTTCTGCATCCGAATCCTCAAAAGGGGAGTAAGAGTGTTCCTCTGCATCAGAATGTTCTGATAAAATGGATCCCTGATCAGAAGAGGGAGATTCTTCCTCCACTCTGGGTCTCTTGTCAGGAGGGGGCTGAGAACCTCTGATAAGAGTTATTAGAGCCTCAGCCATTTTAAGCATCTGTTTCTTAGGCATGGGTCCAGGAGATGGGCCTTGTGCAGCAGGCCTAGTGGGATGCCTGGCTGCTTTGGATTTAGTAAAGGCCTTAATTGAAAAAGAAGAAGGCCTAAATACACCATGGGTGGAGGTGGACCTGTCCACATTAGTAGGCTCGACATAAGCCGGGGCTTCGGTTGTAGTCTGGGAAGGGGCCGAGGACCCAGCGGTCTCGGGTACAGAGGACACCGCCAAAGGAGTGTCGTCGGTAGTCAGGGACTGCAAAGGCGTCTCGCTGAGAACCGGACCACGTGTAGCCTGTTTTGGCGTGGTGTCGGCGGAGACCGCGGGCCTCGCGTGTCGGTCCTTTTCCTTGCGTTTTTTGGATAAAACGGTAGTCGGAGTGTCCGACAACATTTTATAGTCAAAAGCTTTACCAAAATAGTGTTGGGCGAACTCCGCCCGACGCTTGATAGTGCGTTTATTGAAGGTAGCGCCGGCGACAGCCCGAGACGTCGTGGTCTGGGCCCAAACAAGGTATGCAAAGGGAATGGAAATCCTTATGCGGTATTTGCTTCCCACAAGAAATACAATTATTCACTTTTTCTGACATCGGTCTGAGGCAAGAAAAGCTTCCCCAACGGGGTACTTAGCTTTAATGAAGACTTCGGTTCCAAATATTTTCGTAATTCAGGAGCTGGCCGACCGGCACTTGCGAACTGCTTCTGCTTCAGGCACCGCGCGGCAAAAAAGACTGAAGAACACGGTGTCGGCTATGTCTTATATACTCTGGCCTTCCTGACGTCAGAAGAGTAAGCGACGACAACCGACGCCGGACCAAGACTTTGGAATTCGGCCGACTGAGGGACCGCCTGACGTCTGAAAACCCATCTGTGATTACTGCAGCTGTATGCACGATGAACATCTGGTTAGAAGGTACCTGCTCCAGCGGGAGAAGGCCCTGGCAAGACCCTCATCTGGATATGAGTGTGGATAAATCTCTACATCATATTGTCCATCTCCACTTCGGAAAAGCTTCGGATGGCATGGGAGGAAGCCAAAGTGGGCCAGGATAGCCAGTGAGGGGAAGGTCTACGGGTGACCGGCTAATCAAGTCCTCAAGCTTAGGGCAAAACCTTGGGATCTGAGCAGAGGGGAAACAGGCCTAGAAACAGATTTGGTCTTCGGCGGAGGGCTGGTCTCAGACAAGCGGTCAGGGGAGTGCTTATGAGATCAGTCTTTCTTGACCTTATCCCCTTCCCTGGACCTCTTGGCGGGAGGGTGAGTCCCTGAGGCCGAGGAAGGGGAAGAAGCAGCAGCAGTTGCTGCTTTTTTGGCTGGTGAAGGTGGGACGTCCGTCCCAGATGTGGAGGGCAATAGGCCCTTCACAATGAGTTTGTCCTGCCTGTCCTTAAGAGCTCTGGGGTTAAACCCAGTGCAAACAGGACAGGGGGACTGGAGATGAGTCATGCTCAAACAAACCACACACACAGAGTGTGGCTATCCGCTGGGGAAAGCTTATGGCCACACTCTGTGCATCTTTTAAACCCAGGTTTTGGGGCATCCACCATGCCAAAATACAGGATCAAAGCAAGCACACACACACACACACACACACACACACACACACACACACACACACACACACACACACACATGCACACATGCACACACACACACAAAAACACACACACATGCACACACACACTCACACAAACACACACACACAAAAACACAAAAAATACACAAAACACACACACACACACACAGTAAAAGAGGGAGGAAAGAAAAGCCTACAAGAGGAAAGATAGCTACGGAGAAACCTGGGGAGTACAGAAAAAGTTTAGAGAACAGAAAAGTCAAAATTTTTTTTTACCACTTTAAGTACCAACTCTGGAGTTTGGACCACGTTGCTAACACTATGGCGGCAAACGAGATCTGAAGGGAGACTGGGGGCATTATGGGTAGGGGAAGAGCATGGAGCTCAGAGCTGTAGATAGAAAATGTGGTTGTGTCGGATCCAATATGGATCCGAGGACCTACAGGTTGAAGATCAAATTTAGTAAACTACTTTGGATCCCATATTATGAGTAACAGAAAAGTATATATGTGTAAGTAGACTTAACATAACAGGAGATGCTCCAATAGATAACTGCTGCAGTGGCCTAAGTTACATGGGTCATATCTTACCAAGACCAAGAAATGGACAATCAAAGACCTCCCAAAGCTTTAGGATATCTTCCATGTACCTTAACCACTGACCAGCTAGAGGAGAGCTGTAGAATGTCAGTGGTTAGGGCACCAAACCTTCCAAGCGTCTTGCCTTAAAGTAAGGGAGGCTACAGGCCTGCCAGATAAGTATGTGCAAGGAGAAAGGGAAAAATATCCACACTCTGCCATAAAACATAATAAAAGAAGGTGGAGGAATGGTGTTCCTCCTACTGCAACAGTAATCTGTTTGGTAAGTTTAGTTACACAACTGTATTATGCTCTTCATTAGACCACTATTGCAAGAGCCTAAGACAGAGCCAGACAGAGAGGAGGGGGAAGGATCAAGATTCCAAAAGAGCCGTGAGAACAGTCCTAGCAAAGTCTGCTCTGGATCTAAAAAATGACTCAAGATTGCAATGCTTGGTAAAGATGTGCGCAAGATGACCAAGTTGCTGCCTCTAGTGCATTTCTAGTGTCCACCACTTTTCTAAAAGCCACTGAAATAGCCAAAGCCCTTGTAGAGTGGGCTCTGACCTTAACCAGGAAGTGTCTTATGGTGAAAGTAACAAGAAAACAATAGCACGAGACAACCACTTAGAATCTGCTTTCAGAGTGACTCTCTTTTTCTTACCTTCATACTTGTTTAGAATTCATGAAGGTTTCTGTACTGTCAATATAGTATCCAAGCTGCCTGTGGACATCTTTAGTGGGAATTCTTTCTCCCCTTTTTTTTTGCTTCTGCATATAAAACTGAGATGAACAGCTTAGCTGAAAGTAAACTATGAAACCACTTTAGGCATATAAGAAGGATTTGATCTCAAAGTTATCCTGTCCCTGTGAAAGATGAGAGAGGGCTGGATCAGCATAAGAAACAACTCAGATACTCTTTTCGCAGAAGACAGAGCAAAGAATAAGACTATTTTCCAAGATAAGAACTTAAAATCATCCTCATAAAGTTCAAAAGGAAAAAAGTGCAAGTTTCTCAAGTACAAAATTAAGATCCCAGGAGGACTCACCTGTCGTCTAGGTGGATAGTTATGTTAAATCCCATTCAAAAACTGTTTGACTTGAAGCAGGGTAGAAAGAGAGGATTAATGGGCAGACAAGCAGGGATGGCTGAGAGGTGAATTTTGATAAAAGACTAAGAAAGGCCATAGGATATTAACCCTTATAAATACTGTAGAACCAGAGGAATATGGACCTAAAAAGGATCCTGGCTGTGTTTTTAACACCAACTAGAAAATCTTATTCCATACAGCCACATATTTTCTAAGTCTCCTTTAATATTTACTGCACATAGGTCTTTAAAGGGTGTTAAAATTCTACTGTCCAAACAGTGAGTTGAAGAAATTGCGGCTGGGAATGTATAAACACCATCTGTCCTGTGTGAGTAAGTCAATCCTGTGAAGAAGCTTGCGGTAATAGGCCCTGGCCAGTTTGGAAAGGGAGGCCCACTGTTGCCTGGGCCAAGTATCATCTTTGGATAGTCCTTTTTAATCTTTAGAAGAACCTTATTAATCATAGGAAAGGGTTAAAAGGCATACAAGGACATCCTATCCATGGGAATGAAAAGGCATGTCTTCTAGGCCTTGCTGCATGGATTCCTGGAGCATAGTTTCTTTAAATGTCTGTTGTGAATGGGAGGCAAACACATCTATCTGACATGTTCCACACAGTTGCATTAATTCTTGAATAACCCCGGGTGCAACTTACATCCATGGAGGTCTGTACTTGCCTTGCTCAGCTTGTCTGCTATAACATTCTGCTCTGATGGAATATAAGTAGCCCCAAGGGTCAGATGGTGTTGAGTTTCCAGGCTACCATTGCTAGTCAGCAAAGGGAATAGGAATTGGTTCTTCCAACTTGTTTATGTACCACGTCGTTGTGGTAATGTCTGTGGTTACTAGTAGAGGGCCTGGAATCCAAAATAGCTCAGAGATTTGACAGCATTTATTAGAACCATCATTTATTTGACATTCATGTGCTTTAATTTGTCCTGTTGGTTCTGCAGAGTCTGAACTTTCACCCCTCCATGGATAAGGCTCACCAAGCAAAGTTTGAAGCATCTGCGGTTACAGGGAAAAGGGGACCCTAGAATTTGGAAATATAACTAATGTTGGTGTTGAGTCCAAACTGATTTAATGAACCACTGAATTCTCCTCAGGTGAAGTCTGGTCAAAGGAATTATGAAAATTGTACAGGCCTTGAAACAATCCTGAGATATCCTTGGCAGAATCCATAGTCTGGAAAATATCAGAAACTGTTCTTGTAACATTCCACTTTTTCCTGAGGGAGAAAAGCCATCATGAAGGATGTATCTAGGAGACATCCCAGAAACACTATCCTGTGAGATGGAATGACAGAAAATTTCTCTATGTTCACCTGAAATCCCAGACTGAGATTGTTTTTATTTTTTTTAAACCAAGCCAGAAACACCTGGCAACATGTCAAAGGACATGCAAAAACAAGACAGTCACCTTGTGAATACTCTACAACCTGCAACAAACTATTACAGGAACCAGTTACTTCATAAATATGCTGAGCTGTCCATAATCCAAACGATAAATCAAAAGCAGATAACTGAAAATGTAAACCAGACAGAAAAATGTAAAAAGCGACTGAAACATTTGACTATTGGCATGTGATGGCAACCTTCTTTTAAATCCAAACTTACTAGAAAATTGCAAGGAAGAATGAGTGATAAGGATGGCAGAGATTGCATTTTACATTTTGGGACTGTGATATGAATGTCTAGGACAGGTATCTAATCATCATCTTTCTTTGGCATTAGAACGATTCCATAATATAGGTATTTCCCTATTTGTTCTGGAGGAGAACGTTCTATAACTCCCTGCATTTAATCTAAGAGTACAGGAAATAGGGATGTTTGATTGGATGGTTGCAGAGGAATGCCATGAAAAGGAAATATTTTTGAATACTCTTAAGAACCTGAGTGTCAGACATTATCTAGTGCCACAAAGGGTAAAGAAAGCCTAGGCTTTGAGCAAGCTTTACTGAAGTGTCAGGGTGGAAGGGGAGAAAACATGAAGGGACATATATAGTCAAGTCTGCTTTTTTAGCTTGTCCTTGGTTACAGGAGCATTCCTTTCTCTTTCTTTCTTTCTTATTTATTATTTATTTATTTTACATTTGTTGACCGGGCTAGTCTAACTGGATATATGTCCATTTTCAGTAGAGGCCCGGGGAGAAAAGCTCCAAGCACTAGCAGTGACAAAGAATACAGTATTTAGTAAATAGTCAAGTTACAGTACATTGTCTGTGTTGGCAAGCACAAAAATAGTAATAATTCATTTATTAGGTTGAAGTTACTATCAATAACAGAGATAAACAAAGACAATAATATATATATATATATTTTTTTATATTACAAAGTAAGCATCAAAGAAATGGTATGGAAGAGAAGTGTAGAGAGAGCAAGAAGGGGAATAAGATGTCAGTCAGGGTTAGAGCATGGACAAAGCCAGTGAGAGTTAAGATGTTCTTTAAGATGTTTTTTAAACTGGAAAGTAGAAGCAAGGGTGGATAGTTCAGTAGGAAGCTGGTTCCAGTTTTTACCTACTGTGTTGGAGAAAAGTGAGTCCCCAACTTTGTTTTTTGACTTAGTAGTGGCAACAAGGAGCTTGTTTGCTGAGCGTAGTGCTTCAAGATTTTTGTATGGTGTGATCAGATTAGTGAGGACAGGGGTATTTGTTAGGGTGATAAAGGATCTTTTGGGTGATAACTAGTTGTTGACAGAGTAGTTGATTTTGCAGTTCTAGCCATCCCAGTTGTTTAAGGTTGAGACAGTGATGAGTTCTAAATGGGTACCAGTGGCAAATCTGGCTATATTATTATAACTGGTGGAAAGTTTGGTAAGGTTGTTCTTAGATAGATTGGTGTATATCGCAGAAACATAGAACAGGGTAGAGATTAGATGAGTCTGGGCAATAGTCATTCTGGCTGATGGGGCGAGGAAGGGTTTGATTCTGTAAAGGGTGCCTAGTTTTTTGTTAACAGACTTTATTGTAGAACTAATGTGGTCAACATAGCTAAGGTTGTTATCAATTGTTACTCCTAGTAGATGGGTTGTTGTGTCAGGGGTTATGTTAGTACCATTGTTTGAGGTAATTGTGAAGTACAGTTGAGGTGATTTTAGAGTTGGAGCAAAGAGCACTAATTTTGTTTTTTTGGGGTTCAGGAGGAGGCAGTGTTGTGTAAACCAATTTTCAACACTGTTGAATACAGTTTGAGTGAGGGATTGGAGAGAGGCTATAGTCTTGGCTGAACAAATTAAAGTAGAGTCATCTGCATATTGTATGCAGGTGGCTTGAGGAATTTGGGTATGAAGATCATTAATAAATAATGAAAAGAGTAGGGGTCCTAAGATGGAGCCTTGGGGTACTCCAATATTCACTGGGAGGGATGTAGAAAGATTGTTATCCCAAAGTACTGCTTGCTGTCTGTTTTCCAGGTAGGACTTAAACCATTGTAATGCTTGTGGGTCAAGTGATTGGGCTTTTAGTATGTCTATAAGTATATTGTGGTTTACCATATCAAAGGCTTTTGAAAGGTCAATAAATAGTGCAGAGGAGAAAGTGTTATTGTTACGATTTTTGTTTATGGAGTCAGAAAAGGACAACAGGGCAGTGGTTGTGCTATGGAATGGCCTGAAGCCATGTTGGCAGTTGGCAAGTATGTTATTTTGGAGGAGGTGGTCAAGTAGTTGTCTGTGAATGCATTTTTCCATTATCTTAGCTATTGGAGAGAGTAAGGCAATAGGCCGAAAGTTGGTGAGTTCAGTAGATGACCCACCTTTATGTAATGGGATGATGTGGGATACTTTCCATATGGCAGGAATTTTGCTTTCTAAAATAGTTCTATTGATAAGGATGGAGATGGGGTAGGCTATGGCTTTTGCAGCAATTTGCAGGTATTCAGCTGGCAGACAGTCAGCAGATGGGGTGCAAGGTTTTAGTTTTTGAATGAGATTACAGATTAGGGATGTAGGTACAGGTTGTATTTGAAAGGTGGGAGAAGGAGTCCTAGTGGAATTTAATGGGCAAGTGGTCATAGGTGGCAGAGTATTGGCTAAGGTTTGAATGGCTTCAGTAAAGTATGTATTAAAGGTGTTGGGAATCTGGTTGGAGTTATGATGGTTGAATCCTGCTGGGGCAGGAGTTGAAGAGTGTCCTGACTGAAGAAGTTTGTTTATACTTGTCCAGAATTTTTGTGGATTTTGTGGATGGGTTTGCTGGAGATGAATGAAATACTCTTTTTTTTGTCTCTAAGAATAGCTTTCTTGGTGGGATTTCTTAACTGTTTAAAGTAAATGTGATCTGATGGACATTTGGAGGCTCTCCATTTTGCCCAGATTTTATTTCTAAGGAGGATATTTTGCCTAGTTTGTTTTGTGAGCCAGGGGGCAATTTTGGTTTTAATACGTAAAGAGCCATAGGGGGTGTGGAAGTCAAGATGTGAAGAAATTTAGTGTTAAAAAAGGTCACTGCTTCATCAAGTTGAAGATGAGACATTGGTGACCAGTCACATGCTTTCAGTTCATTTCGGAAGCTGTCTGGATTAAAAAACTTTTTGGAGCGTGAGGTTTTAAAGTTGTTACTAGTTGGGATATAAACTCTTTGTTTTATAATGTAGGTTAGCATGTGATCACCGATATCGTCAGGAAGGGTTCCTGACTTATAGGTATCAAGGTGGTTGTTGATAAGTATCCAGTCTAGGATGGTTGCTTTACCGCTTGGCTTATGGATTCTAGTTGGAGTGGTTATAATTTGTGAGAATCCATAGAGACTTATGTGGTTAGTTGGATTAGCTGTTCCACTTGTTTTCCTCTTCTACCTTCTTTTTTTAAAACCTCCCTGCCATTTCTCTCTGAAATCTTGTTTGCATGTGCCTTGCTCGGATTGTTTATTCTGTTTCTTATAAAAGGAACTAGAACTGAAAGGAAAGTTGAGTGTACTCTGGCATGGAGCACTGATAAGTCTGGGTTACCCCCTGAGTTACCTTTCCCCTTTCATCAAACCTTTTAAGGACCTCAGTAGACAAAGGGCCAAGCAATATCACTTTATCCAGAGGGGCATTCAGGTGCTTACCTTTGTCATCCTCTGGTAAATTCTGAGAATATAGTCAGGCAAATATTCTCATCACTGACTCAGTGGCAGCTACACTAGAAAAAGCATCATCAGTGTCATAAGAACATTTTAGAGAATGTTTGGTTATATGAGAGACAAATGATAACAAAAAAATTCAAAGATGTCAGTCTCTGAAGGGATGTTAGCAACTTACTCTCATATTGTCAAAGGAAGCCAACAGAAACTTAGACATACAAGTCTGACAATTCAGTATCCTGAAGGCTAAGGTGGAAGAAGTATACACTTTCTTCTCAAACCTATCAAAAGCTTTCTAACCTTTGTCAAAAGGAGTAGGGTTAGCTGCCATAACGTGCTTGGCACTAAATAGTTTTGCCAGAGAAATCACTAGAGAGTCTGATCTAGGGTTTGAAAAAAGAAAAACCTTATATAATTTAACTGATTTTCTTGGTGCAGGTGGCTAACTTTCAAGAAAACTGCTGGCTTCCAGGAAGGCATCATCTAAGGCTAGGAAAACAAGTGGAACAGCTGCAGACTGAGGGGAAAATCCACCTGTAGCAAATCATATCTTTATTTTTGCTAGGACTCGGATATCACTTTCTGTTCCCACTGAAACAAGTTCTTCATTCTGGTAATTGTATCAGGAAAAAAAGACAACTTCAAGTGGGAATTTGAAGAAAAACTTTGCTCAGAAACAGATTCCCCATTCTGGGAGGTATGAACTTGAAAAACAGAGAATCTAAGTCTAATACCTGTCCATCAGACTGAGAATCAGAATCTGAAGTGAACACAGAATGTAAAGAATGAAACGTTTTAAATAATCCTTTAGCAAAGCCCAGCCAATTCTCCTTGTCTGTCTGAGGTGACAAAGATGAAGAACAATGTATAACTTTTTCTTTTCCTTGAACCTCCCCCCAGCAACACAGTGCACTTAAGACCTGTCCCCTCCCCAGGAACCAAGCTCCTCAGAAAGATTTTTGTGAAAGAACACCTACTCATTCTTATAATACCTATAAAAGTGGTTCTCCCTTGACAAAAAAGGACAACTGAATAGCTGCAGTTGACATATCTAACACTCTTGTCCTTGGCAGCAGCTTCCTGAGGAATAACACAAAGGAACCAAGAGAACCTGATGAGTGGTCTAAGGAACCCAATATGGCCACAGCAGAGTCACTCATCAGTGGCTGAGGTGAAGAGGAAGCCAGAGTTAAGACTGAAGCCTCCTGTATAACTTTTTTTCTTCTTGAGTATTGGGGGGAACAACGGAGGAACTGGGACCCATGTCCATATCTCTACCAAAATAGTGTCTGACAAATGGGTAGCCGTGCCTTGGTAAGTCAGTCTTAAACCCTGACTAAAAATGTAAGCTTTGAGGTAAAAGTTTTTAGAGACAACCCTCTAAAACAGTAGCCTTAACCCCAGCCACATATTTTGACAGAAAAGATAAACTTTTCCTCACAAAAAGTGATAAAATAGGAAGGGAGTCCCCAATGGGATACTTATCTGCCCTACTCAGCCTTGCAGAAGTGACGGATAACCATTAATCACTCAAAGCCTGCAGGGAAGAGAGCACTTCGAAGATAAAGTTCAGAAATTTTGGCATCCAAACCACTGACTTTATACCACTTTCCCCAAACTGTGTAGCGGTTACAGCGAGTGGAAGGTGCCCTAAAGCTTTGTGAGCTGGCCAGTGCTCAATCTTTGCCTTTGGCAGGATATGATACATACAGCTTAGGCTACAGCAACTGTGATCTAATTAACATATTCAACCCAATATCAGAAAACAACATTTTCTGTTTTTTCTACTTGGAGTCTGGTGTGTCCCCCAACTCCCTCTAGCCAAGTCACAAAGTAGGAGGGCATTGACAGCCTACCTTATAAGCAGGACCAACACAAATGTAGTTCACTATTTGATCACAGATAAGTACTGTGAAATAAGAGCACTTCATTCTAAAATTAATGTACTTCAGTAAGGGATTACATACATTAATAGAAAAGAAAACTTGTAATAACAGTTTCCATTATTACTGCCATGCAGTATACACATTTGCTAACAATCTTCATTCAGTCCATCATTTCATAACTTGCTCATCCTGAGCGTTATTCTGTATGCATTGCTCTCACATATTTGATTTATTTATATGAAATGTTGTCCTTCCCTTTTTAAAGATCACACTCCCAGTTCATTTATTTTCTTTAGAACACTCATCACTTCTGTTATGTTTGATTTCCATTTTCTAGAGTTGGCTTTTTTTAAAATCTAACAGCATTAAACTTAGCAAGGCCTGACTATCTCTAGGCAATTCAGATCCTATAGCTCAGCTCAAACACCAATTTCCTTAGATACTATTATTAGTTCCCACAACACTTCTGTCAATATACTGTATAGAGATTTTTTTTTTAATTTGCCAACTCATTAGGTTCCCAATTATTTCACTTTTCAAAATCACATCTCCTGCATTTGCCATCTACCACAGAAAAAAATCCACTGAAGTTTGAGGTATAAAAACTCCTATGTAAATAATGCTTTTGCAATTACTTCCATGTAAAAATCATAAACCTTCTGGACTTTACTGCACACCTCGAAGCCCTACAAACTTCCTCCCATGATTCCTTTGTTAATTGCCTTTCCACCCTCTTTTCACAATGTTATCTATTTCCGACTGATTCTTAATCATGCAATATTTTATATACCTTACTGAATATCCCTTGTTTAACACTATCTTCTGTTCCAGACTCAACCTAAAAAAATCTACATGAACTGGTCTCTTACTTATTCTTTTCTCTTTGCCAGTATTATGTTATTAATCCCTGACAGGGAAGGTAGTCTATAACCTGCAGTCCAAGTCTCTGCTTAATCTCATCCCACTTTATTTCATTTTCCTCTTCTGTTACTTGGTCACAAAACATCAGTTCCTTTGCTAATTTTCTCCAGCAAATTCCTTACCCCTTGTCTATTTTCTATACCTTAAACATATCCCTATTGGTAAAAATCTCCTTTTTCATTCCTAGGCTTATTAGAATTCTTATTGCTACTTTATGAATATAACATTCTGTGTGATGATTATTCTCCTGAAGGACTCATTTGTTAATTCTTCAGGAACCACTATTAAAAGTTCTTCTATGTCTTCATCATCCATCTCCAGGTTAAGGATGTTTGCCATCTCAAAAATAGCTTTGTTAATCCTTGCAACCTCCTCATCCCTAGCAAATCCTTGAAAAGTCATGGACGAACCTCTTAAGTCTTCTTCCAGATGTCATTCATGCATTGTTTGGTGACATCAGCCCAAGCAAGGTTCTTTTTTGCACTGGTAGATGATGTATTCCCTCCAGAACTGCACCAGAGTAGTGCCAATACCTTCATTAACTGCATCAATAGCCTGAGCAAATGTTCTCCTCAGGTAGTACGTCTTAAAAAAGCAGCAATAACTCCTTGATCCATTGGATGAATTAAAGAGGCTGTGGTTGGAGGGAGGAACACCACTTTGATATTGGCATGGAAATCATGAGCATTGTCAACAAGCTTTAAAATTTTGAAAGGTATACCTTTTTCTTGACAGTACTTCCTCATTTCAGTAGTATAACAATTCAAAATGGCATCCTAGAAAAGTTGTCAGGTCATCCATGACTTTGTATTACTACTCCTATAGTACACAGGCAAAATGTGCTTATTGATGTTCTTGAAAGCCATGGGGTTTTCACTGTGCCAGATCACAAATGGTTTCAACTTGTGGCCTGCAACACTGCCTCCTAACAAAATTGTTACCCTGTCCTTAAAAGCCTTAAAACCTGACACGGTCTTGGCCTCCTTATGGATGAATGTCCTTTCAGGCATACTTTTCCAGAATAGGGAGGTTTCATCCATACTGAAGATCTGCTGGGGCAAATATCCACCCTTTAGAATAAGCTTATCCAGGACTTCCACAAATTCTTTGGCAGCCTTCACATAGCACTAAGACTCACCACTCACTTTCACATTATATAGTGAAAACCGCTGTTTGAAGCACTTAAACCACCCAGAGCTAGCACTAAACTCAACATCCTAATCTGGTCCTGCTTTTTATTTAAACATTTGGAACAAGCTCCATGCCTTGGCCATGAACGTCATGGTGTTGAGGGGGATACGCTTCTGGGTCTAGTCCTCAATGCATATCATTAACAATCTCTCAGTATCAGATCTAGACCCTTGTCACAGTCTAGTTAATCTTGTAGCTTTAAATGGAACAGATCCTTTCACAGCTTGCATCACTTATTTGTTTTTCAGGATGGCTGTGACTGTAGAGTGAGATATGCCTAACTCAGGAGAAATAAGATGCACTCCTTTTCCACCTTCATATTGTTTAATTACCTTTAGTTTTGTTTCCAATTCAATAATCCTCCTTTGCCTCTTGCTGGCATCACTAAGACTGGTTTTGGTATGTTTCAGGGCCATGATGTACTTGATCTTGATCTACTTGATATGCGTCTGACTTTGGACATATATGCAGTTGGTGTTGTGTGGAAGGAAGTTAAGTGAAACACAGGTCTGCTTCCATTTTTCATTTTCTTCTGCCTTTGCTGATACTTCACTTTTGCCTTCTTTTACTTTCTCAGCATATATGTTTTCTTTTTCATCTCACCACTATTTTTCAGGATTGCCTCTGCATCCTTTTGTATTTTCTCCATAATGTCCCCCCAAGAAACATCTCCTTCATTTTCTGGCTCACTCTGCACCACTACTTCTTTAAGTAAATCATCCTGCAACTCTCCTGACTGGAGAGTGCTGACTCATCTCCATCAAACAGATTTCTTTGAAACATCTCCACCGAATCTTGGATACATTCTCAGGTCTCAATATTTGCTTTCGCCTCCATTTCTCTCACCACTCCATCATCTGCTTATCTCTCCATTTGGCTCCCTGTTTGTCCAGGCTGCCTCTGTGCTTGGAACAGAAACAAGAAGTGCTCATGCAAAATGGGTCTCACGCGCAACAATGACGAGTCGGGGAAGTTACCAGATGCCCTGGGCAATCTTTCATAGTAGTATATCTACCATCTCGGGTCTCCCCTGAAAACAGGCTGCTAGCCTAGTGGGACTTAACCAGTCAAAAAAAGTTAAAATAAAAACAAAACACATCTTTGCCACTGTGAGTACAGGAAGCTGCACTATTGATTTACCACACTGCCCTGTAATTATGTGCATAAAGTAAAACGACAATCTGCAGCTTCCACATAAACAACTGTAGTATGATAAATTAAGGAAATATCTATTTGTATGGGAAAAAGGACTTGTTCACAGGGAACAAAAACTGTGTAATAATGAGCACAAAAGATTAAGCTGGTCAACGAAGTATAATTAAATAAAATACACAACACTGCCACAACAGAACAAGTTTTACTTTCCAAGTTCTATATTATACTTCTACCCCACAATTTTTCTGTTTGCAGTCTTACTTACCCATGTCACATTTAGCACACCACTGCAGTACCCCTATCCTTCTTGCAGTGTTAATAATACTGTTCAGATTTACTGAAAGTACTCTAAAATTGTTGCTTTTCCTTCTTTTTAAGTTCAGGGGTAATATTTTTACAGGTTAGTTTTCTTATATTTACTCTTTCCTCAACTGAATATCTTCCTGGGTTTATATACAAATAATCATTGATAATCATTGATCTGCAGAATCAGATTTTTCACGGGTCTGAACTTAAAATAAAAAAAATAGTGTCAAACCCTTCTCCTGACCTCTCTTTGTGCATGCAATTGCTCTCCTTTATCCCCTCTCTATATTTTTGCTTCTTCTACTGTTTCATCTTCACCTAGGTCACCCTCAGCTCTGTTCTCCTCCAGCCTCTTGTTCTTCCTCCTGCATGTTTTGCATGTTTTCTTCTCTTTCCTCTTCTTTTTCAGTATTTACTGTTTGCTCTTGACAATCTAAGTGTCTTTTTTCTTTTTTACACAACTGCATTCAGCCACAAACCATCAGAAATACTGACTCCTCCGAACAGAGTGCTTTGGTGGTCCAGCTTCCACACTGGTGAAGTAGAGCCAAAAGAGGTATCGTCCTGGGAAGACCACTTGAGCCTGCAGGAAATGCACTTTTTAAAACCTTTATCCATACCACAACAAGACTATACCACTACAACTACAACTACAAATCACACACTACACAAAAAACACAACCCCCTGAAAAAAGGGCAGGAAGACCAATGAACAAAAAAAATATATATATCTACCTAGCTACCAAAGACAGACAAAGAAAAAAAATGATACAAAACACGGTAAAGGAACAGCAAAATCTCACCATTACCACTATGCTAAGGTCTCCAGTATGGAGAACATTACGCGGAACCAAGATCAAGCTGCAGACTAGAATGGCAGCAAACTAGATCTAGAAAGTTAAAGGGGGAGCAGAGAGTTAAGTGTACGGGAGGCAGAGCCAAGTGGGCTAAAGACTTTGGAATTGGCTGGTGTCAGATCTGAAGTCCCATAGGTTGAAACCAAACTGAGCAGACAACACTGGATCATGATTTAGGCCGGCCAGCATATCTTCAAGTCCCTCTATGTCCAGCCACAAAAATAACACTTGGTAACATTTTTCACCATGTTTTTTTTTTCACATTTCAAAACAGCTTCCAAATTCCATCCTCCATTCCATAAGTTTCTGTCATCACCGTCACAGTGTTAAACAGTTTCACACAAACTCTGCATGAACCATACTCTTTTCTCACTTCATCAGTTCTAAACTGCAAAGTAGCATTTTTTTAAACATGTAAGTTAATACCAGAAAACAAATTGTTCCACAGATAAATGCCCTTCTTTTTGTTACACAGTTCCAGAAATTTCATCATTAGTCCCTCAGTTTCAAACATGAAGTCACAAAAAGTCTCTACTCCCAATATGTAAGTAAACATTCTTGAGCTTTGAAACCCAGAACAGTTACCAAATAGTCCCATACATAATATCTGCCTACTACAGTTTATTTTTTTGTTCTTGTTCTCACAGATGGCCCTTTTAGAAATAGTTTTACTTACAGTTTGTTACTATTCTCATTTTTGTCTGCTGTCACTGTTGCTCATGTTTTAATTACTGCAGTCTCTGTTGCCACAAAACCAGACTCCTCAGTTTGTTGTGCTTTGTTCAGTCACTGCAGCATAAGATTTAACTGCTGCATTCTCTGTTGCCACAGCACCTAGTTCTTTCTCCACACAAGTTTTTTGGAAGTCCTGAGGATTATAATCTGCCATCTCACCCCATGAAACAGCAGAACTGTCAAATGCATCATAATACTCTATTTTCAAAAGATAATCATCTGCAAATCCTCTGGACGCCAGTTCTGGTATCTGTATCACTCTGAGAGATTTAATTACTTTATTCACCATTTATACCACCCACCACAAATCTTTCTCTGCATTCTGATACTCCATATTGAATAATTTTCCCCCCAAATTCACATTTTTCATTGCCAAACTTTCCATAGCTTTTCTCTCCTCTTCAATGCTGTTTCCATCAGGCATCCTCCTTGATGCTGTAGGAGCCCCCTGGCACCATCTAGCAGCTACAAAGAGTAGGGGTTATTTAAAATTCATAATACACATATTTTATACATTTTATATACATTATTTACAATTATATACAATTGCTTTACATGCTTTTCTTCACATTTTAAATCACCCACTGCTTTTATCCATAACCAAAATCATATTTTTTTTCAGAATTTCTGACAATTATTTTCCATTAAATTTTATTTTACTTAATATGTATTATTTGGAATGCGAGGTTATCAAAATAACTTTTCATCCCATTTATCCACATCTTTTCATTTAACATTTTCATTTATCCACGGTGGTGGTGCTGCGGTAGCGTTGTCGCCTCACAGCAAGACGTTGTCCCGTTCGATTCTCAGCTAGAGCGTCTACTGTGGAGACATTCGTTGAAGGTTGTGCAATAGGGCCGGCAACTCTTAGCATGTAAAAATCAACTGCCAATCATTAGCGGACCGGAGTTCCGCTGTGGCGACCCCTAACCGGGAAAAGCCGAAAGACACAACAACATAATATCTATATTTATAATTTTCAATCCCTTTATGCTTTATTTTTCATGTATTTTTTCCATAATTGATTCACTCTATCACATTTCATAAATACATGTTCCGTTGTTTCTACCTCTCCACAATATATAGAAATTCTTTTTTTTATCTTCTTGTATGGCGTATTTGCATTTACTGGGAGCTTATTTATGGATAATCTCCATAAAAATCTGTACATTCAAGCTATTTTCCACATCTATTCATTCTTGCTTTTACTGCTTTTATTTTTCTTTATTCTAAGTGCCTCCATGGAAAAATATAATACAACTGTTTCATTATAGTTTCAAACCATTCCTTTCTATTCTTTTCTATACTTTTATATCAAATTTCCATACATTTTCTCGATATATTCTCACTTCTACATTCATTACATTTTTCTTTCTTTTAAGATATTCAAGTTTCTCCCAAGTCTCTCAATATTTTTCATTTATTATATTTACTACCAATCTTCTTTTTCTTTCATCCAAGTCAATACTTTATACAAATTCAATGATGCTATATGTAGAAATGGATTTATTAAACCCAATCCTCCTCTTTTTCTTGAAACATAAAGAATTCCTCTTTTAAATGGATTTAATCTCAAACCCCATACAAAGGAAAACCACACAAATGGTAATTCTCGTTCGAGTGGCATCAAAAATACACTTGCCAAATAAGCTACTTTCCCTAATATTACTGAATTAAGCAAATATGCTTTTTTCTGTAAAGTTGAATGTTCAACACAAACATGTCTTTTGTTTAAGATACTCTTCTACTGTACTAATCTTTGTTGTTCACTATGAAACTTTCTTTCTAGAATTTCTGTTTCTTCCTTATTAAACTGTATATCTTCTATTATACCTGAAAGTCCTAGTCCTTTACTTTTTTCTTCATTAATACTCAAACCTAACACTTTTAATTTCTTATTAAGTCTGTTAATAGCTGTTTTCATCCCTTCCTCATTTTTAACCACTAACACTAAATGATCTGCAAAAGAAAACATTGGTGGGATCTGTATTCCTTCTGTTGTGCAATATCTAGCTTCCTTTAATGTTAAGTTTACTTCACTTACATTTGCATTCTCTATTAAGGCAAACAATATATTACTTGCTGGACACCCTTGTTTTATACCACTTTTTATTTCTATTTTATCACTTAACCAACCATTCACTAGTAGTCTTACTTTGTTTTTATTATAAACTGAAACCAAAACATTAATTATTTTTCTGCTTAAGTCATATTCTTCTAAAATTTCCTTTAGTACTGCATGCTGTATTTTATCAAGTTCTTTACTTAGATCTCCTATTAAAACTTTAGCTTATGCTTTTCCTTTTGTCACCTCTTCTACTATTTTCATATAATCATTAGGTGTTTTATCCTTTCCCCTTTACTCCAAAAATTGTTTTATTCAATAACTTATTTACTTTGTCTTCTATTCTATTTTTTATTTTCATAAATATTTTATAGGCAACACTGTTTAACACTATAGGTCTCCAGTTCTTTATATTTGCTTTGTCTCCCTTCTTCCATATGAACTTCACTGCACCCATAAATATTTTTTTTCATTTTGTATACCTTTTTCTAACCATTCACTGAAAACCTCCAACAGAAATATTTTTGCCATTCCATCATATTCTTATACATGAAATATTCAATTCCATTTATTCCTGTAGCAGCTTGTAGGTTTGCGGTTCTTAAAACTTTTTTCACTTCTATCATAGTATTTCTTTTTTTTCCCATTTATTCATTATCTTCTTTATTTTTTTTTAAACTTTCATTTATATTTTCTTTTATTTTCAATTTTAACAAATGTTATCATAATAAGTTATTACTTGCATTATTTCTTTTTGTGTCTTCACTATGCTTCCTTCCTCATTTTTTAACTCTCTTATTTTCTTTTGCCATCTTACTTTGGTAAGGCACCACTTTCTCTTTCTTCCCTTATAAAAATATCTTTGTTTAAACAACATCCTTTTAATCTTTTCTTTGTTTAAACAACATCCTTTTAATCTTTTCTTGGTTCATTTCATATATTATTTCTATAAACCCCTCTCTCAATTATTATATCTTTAAAGATGTGATCACTGATATTTTTATATTTACAACTATCTTGCTTTCTTTTTGTCCTTTGCCACTCCAAAACCACTTTTTATATTTCCCTTTTAAAGCTATCCACCAGCTTGTCCAATATTTGTAAAAACTTCACATATGTATATGATCTAACCATAACTATAAAACTCTTCTTCTTATATCTTCATTTAATTCTGCTTTATTTGTTCTTTTAATACCTCTTCCTATTTTATAAATCCTTCCTTGTCTTGCTCTTCTACTCAAATTGCTCCATGATCTGAAAAACCTGTAATTTTTATACCTTTATTTAATACTTTTAGACTCTTTGATAGTATAAAATAAAAAATTTCCGTTTCCAAATTACCACTTTCATATGTCTACTGTTTACTGTCCCATAAATACATTTTACCCCTTTTTATTATTTCTGAAGCAACTTTAACATCCGCTTCTTCTTTCTTCCTAGGTCTTAAAATCACAGTTAAAATTTCTTGCTAATATAATTTGCACATGGATACTAAGATAATCAAGAATATTTTTAAACATAATTTCCCTTTGTTACTGTATGGCATGCATATATAATGCCACAATTCTGTATACTTGGTTCTTCCATTGTATATCCACTATTAACACTCTTTCTAATATTAATGATGCAAAGTCTAAAATTTCAATATTTTCTTTATCTAGAATTGCTATTCCTGAACATGTTTCCTCTCCTGTATTCCATGTATAGATAAGATTTTCACGTCTATATAAAGACTATTTTGTTATTGTTCATCCTTTTCTTGTTTTCTCCTATTCCAATATTTTTAAATTTACATTTTCTATATTTTGCTCTTTCCAATAGAATTTCATTTGCTTTTAATTCGCACCCATTTCTCCTCTCCCTCTTCACTTGAATTGCTTATTTCTTCTTCTTTTTCTATTTCTTCCCTTATATTTTCTTTTATTTCCACCATTATATCTTTCTCATTTTCTTTTTGTAGTTTTTCTATATTACCTTCTATCACAGCCTCATTTACTATAACCTCATTCTTTTCCTGTGCATTCTCTTCTTTTGCATCACTATCCATCCATGAATGTCCTACCTTTTCACATTTAATACATTTTAGTTCACATTTTTTTGCCTCATGACCAACTTTACCACAAATAAAACATTTCCTTTTATCATACAATTATTAGCTAAATGGCCATTTGTGCAACAGTAAAAACATGTCTTTGGTTGTCCCCAGTGTCTCACCAAACACATTTTCCTCTACATAAATTTTACTAGGCACATATATTTTTTTTTCATTTTGCATTTGCAATATAATCCCACATTCCCATCCCCAGTCTATAAACATCAGTTATAAATCTTTGTAATGTCCATTGCTTCTCTACACACAGTCTTTAAATAGTCTCTTTATTTATTTTATTTAGCATTTGTTAACCGGGAAAGTCCTACTTGGAACGAGTCAATTTTCAGCGGTTTCCCTGGGAGAAATGCTCCAGACGCATGTTTTTGTAACGTGGGAGGAAACCGCAGCACCCAAAGGAAACCCACACGAATGCAGAGGGGGGCATGCAGACTCCACACATAAGGCAGCCCAGCCGAGAATCGAACCGGAGAACTACTTGCAGTGAGACGACAATGCTACCGCTGCACCACTGCGCCATCCAAAGCATCTCTTTCGAGTTCTGTATGAAATTATATATACATTCTCTTTTTTACTTCTCTGTTAAATGCTTGCACAACATATAAATTCCTAGGATTATCATTTCTTTTTTTTCATATTGTTCTAAGAATTTTTCCATACACTGTGCTTCTTCGGAAAAAAAAAAGTCACAAAAAGTCTCTTTAGTAATACAAATAAATGCTCTTACCTCTCTGGGTTCAATACCCAGTGGTGAAATGACAGTTACATATTTCATACCTGTCAAGCTTTTTTTCTGTCTTACTACTAATCTTTACCCAGTGTTGTCTTCTCACTTCCATTTTCTTTACATCTTTTCTTTCACCTTCTCATAGCTGGTGCACATGATTTATTTTTCTGCCCTTATTTCTTTTACTCTTCTGGAATTCTGTCCATTATTTCCCCACAATTCTGCCTTTTCACTTTCTGGTTCACGCTGCTCAATTAGTTCTTTTAAATATACAACCCACACTCCCTCGACTGGAGGGTTGTAACAACACATTCTTGTGTTGCAGGTTCTGTTACTTCAGCCACTTCATCTTGCCTTTTAACAGACTCTCCTGCTTTTTCTTTCATCCCCGCTCCATTCTCGTCACTCCACTTAACACCCAATTCATCTTTTACAATATTTGACTTCTCTGATGTTAGACTAACAGCTCCACTCATTCCTAACACCTGCAAAACACCTTCTCCGACCTCAATGTTTGATTTTTGACTTCCTGCTTCTCAGAGCCACCTATGTGCCTAGACCAGAAGACAGAAAGTGCAACACCAAAATGTGTCCCTGTATGCTAAAGAGTAGGGGAATTTCCCTGATGCCCTAGCAAAAGTTTCCTCTCATAGCATCAATACCACCTCAGGTGTCCCTGAAAAGAGGCTACTAGCCTAGTGTCATTTAACTGGTCAATAAAGGATAAAAATCTACAGTTTCCACAGAAACAAGTGTAGTATGATAAATTAAGGAAAGATGCATTTGTATGGAAAAAAGTGAATTGCTCACTGTGGAAAAACTGTGTAATAAGCAGAAAAGATTAAGCCAATGTACACAACACCAAATACAAAAAGCTGACTAAAGACTTGTGTGATACAGTTTTCAGCAAAATAAAACATTAAAAATCACTTTAGTATTGGACTTCTCTCCAGAAACTGAGATGGAATACAGAAAAGAAAATGCATCTGCATATATGGGCTGAGCTGTATGAAGCACTTAAATAAAAGCCTCAAAAAAACTCTCAAGTCAGGCTGAGAAGTAGGTAGTGTAATGGTACTGCAATGCAAACAAAGTCTGCAAATGAATAACTTCTCTGCTCAACAGCTTCTGTAGTAAAGACTTCCACTAACAAATTGTACTACAAATGTTTTAGTTTGGACTGGATAAAAAATAGTTATTCCTAACTTGATGGGTTTGCTGAGATGTGCTTTCTAGTATGGTGTTCAATTGGTTAATACGTGTGAATGTGACAAAAGACCTGTGAGGATTTTAATTTAAATCTGGCATTACTGAAAGCTATAATATTTGTGCAAGTCAGCCGAACACAAGCTCTTTTTTTAGAAAAGAGTTTGAACAAAACTGATGAGTTGTTTGACTTAAAAAAAAAATTGGAGAGAGGGACTGGCATGAGATCCAAGTATAACATTCAGGAAAAAAATCCAGAGAGATCGGGTAGCTTTTGAGTATGTTTGTGTGCTGTGCTGTAAAGACGACCAACTGTCCAGTGTCCTGCACATTTCACTAGAACAGAAGCCTCTGTAGTGATGATGTGATTTGGAGGCATTGGCAAAAAAAGAAAACTCTGCAGAGATGGCTTGAGCTGGTGATGATCACCAATTCAGCTGTTACTTGACTACTGGAAGAAACTAAATGGACTGCTGAAGGTGTCAGACTGCAGGTTCCACTTGAATGTAAGGTACCAGGGACTTATTACATGAATTCTGTTTGAAGAAACAGCCACAATGGCTGCAACCATGAAGGTAACTGTTGTATGGCTATCCTAAGCAAGGATCAGAGATGCACCTTTAACACATCACAGAAAATCAACAAAGAATGCGATCATGTTAGGGACAGGAAGAGCTTAACCTACATCATGTTTTACTTCTTTTTATCATGGTTCCTTCAAAAACCACATAGCCCATCCCTCCCAGTCAATCCAGTGAACCCATTTGTTCCCTGTGACGGCAGTCCTATTAGCCCATTCATTCCTTTGAGAAAGAGTCGGGTGAACCACAAGCAGCAGCCATCATCTGTTTCACTGCAGACTGGGTTTTGAATGAAGCCCCCCAGTCTCACCATACAAACCAGTAATGTCCAAGAAGTTATGCATGTAGTGCACTGTACATTAACACCTCCTGTCTGATCTAATCAAAACCCCGCCCCACCCCTTGTATGCAGCACCTGTTGTGTGATCCCCATCTTCATTTTAGAACCTGGTATTCAACCACAGACAGCAAGCTTAGATACATGTTCCCCTTCCTTCTCCCTTGTGTAGAAAGAGAAGCAGGTTAAGCCTTGTCATTCTTTTCTTACTCCAAGCCAGCTTCAACAGCTGCCTAAGCTGCTAAAAGAATTGAACTCAGGATATCTGGGTTATAGACGGGGCTTTATCTCCCTACAACAATGCAAATGGCTGGGAACAGCTTACCTTCAAGTCAATGACTATCCAAGACAAATGAGCTTTGGAGAATTACAGTAATATGCAGCTGAAAAAAATGAGGCTTAAGGTTTACTTGAGACTGGACAGTAACTTCTCATTAGTTTGGATATTTAAAAGCTGGTAACCCAGAAACAGGAAGACAGTATTTACATCCTCCTGAGAGCAACCACAAAAATGTTTTAGTACTTGTTTAACACACTCAACATCAGGGATGATCCAAAAGGAAATGGTTGAAACTGAAAACTACTTGTAAACCAACTATGGGTGTAAGGCCAAGTGACAAAAAAGACAAGATGAAATAAAAAGTGCAGATCAAGACATAATTATCAAAAAGCTGACTGGGAAGACGTTTATAAAAATGAAATATTCAATCTTTTTCACAGTTGTTATGGTCAGATAAAGAATAGTTGTGTAAACAACTAAATAATGGAAATAAGTATGAAATGAAAGGGCAATGTCCTAACTCGTCAAAAGATGGTGATGATTATGCTGAACTGGTTTAAATTCCTGACATTCAAAATGGACATCAGTACAACTAATGACCTGGGGAAAAGGATAAATAGTAAATAATGCACTTTAGTACAAACCTGCACCACATACTTCATTCTTTTAATTTGAAAGGACAATGAAAGTCTGTTGGTGCAGGCATGGAAGCATCACCTCAGAGAAAGGGAACTTATGAAGTTAGGCAGAAATGAAGCGCATGCCAATGTATGTTTATGCTCTACAGTCTTTTGCTGACTGTAAAGTATTTTGTACTATTCATTTACAATTATATTATAACAAGTTTCACAATCTTTTGCGAACTGTAAATTATTTTTGCAAAATTCTTTTCTCTGAGGAGCTTTTCTCCCAGGTCTCTGCTGAAAATGAGCCAAAAGCTCACTCAGACTAACCCGGTTAACAAATGTAAAATAAATAAATAAAATAAATAATAGGCCAAGCACTCATGTAAGTTTTAACAATGTGCAGTACTGCCAGCTATGCCAGGAGAAGTAGGGCAGTGGATGTGTAACATATGCCAGCACAGCTAGCTGGAACTTAGTAATGAATTATATGTTATGTGAATATCAAACCGATTTGTACAGATGCTTGTGTTGAAAATGTATTTGTAAAGCTGCTTGTGTTAAAAATGTATTAACAGTGTGCCCTGCTGGACAGAAAAAGAAATATACATGCATTATTGTAACTGTTGAAATGTATATATTGCAACAGAGGATACTAGAAGATAAGAGGTTAATCACAATCCACCTGACTTTGAAAAATAGTAAGAAATTAGATTACTTAATTTAGGCCATAAAGATTGAACCTTACAGTTCTCAATGTAGCCAGAGACAAAAGTGTGAACTGGGAAGCTTCCTGAATTGTCACTGGGATGAACTAATTGCTACTCTGGAAGGGTGGAGGTCTGAAATTGTTTTATGGGATCCAGCAGCTGCAGCAGATCTTGGCATGGTTCTGTGTGTGTGTATTATTGACAAATATATGACAAATCCTGACAGCTTCTAGTCAAGAGGGGAAGCATGGGAATCAGAAGTCAGATGACCAGATGTATGTGATGTCACTCTGTATTCCATCACTAAAAATAATGTTTAATACTAGGTAAGACTGAAGTCTCAGAGCACTCTATTTTTGTAATCTGACAAAGAAGGATATCTCACCTACTTCATCCAGCCTTGCTACAGTAAGTAACTATGAAATAATATTTTTTTTAATCAGTCAGGAAAACATAGTGAGATTAGTTAAGTATTGTTTTTTTTTTTCTGTAACTGTGCGAATCTGTCCACCTGTGTTATTTTTAATATTTCCTTTAACTGGAACTCTGGTATCTACTGTAAATAGAGATTTAGTATTTTCATGTTCTTTTATTATTTGTTACTAAATATATTTAAACTTTCAACAGAGGTGATAGAGGTGACATACATGGGCTAATCAAACAGCTACAAAATAATAAAAAAAGATGACACTTTTTACTGTTAGCAGGATGTTCAAAAGAAAGTAGGGATCCACTGGCCAAGACTGCCTCAAAAATTCAGCAGGTTCTCAAACCAGTTTTGCAAACAAATACCACCTAATAAGTAAGAAAATAATTAAATTGCAGAATACACACACGCACACACACACACACACACACACACACACACACGCACACACACACACACACACACACACACAAACACAAATAAAACTGGAGACACATACCTAGTATTCAAATGTGGTTCCAATATCTCCTGTACATGATCAGGGAAACGTCTCCACAGCCTACGTCCAGGACAGTCTGTTCTGCTCTCTTTACAATCATATATTGAAAGGAGTTCCTACAAAGACACATATCAATACACATATCAATACATATTAAACATTTCTGACTTTTGGAAGATAATCTGTACTTACAATATAAAACAGAAAAGATATTTAAGAGTGAAAATAAAAACTGGAGACAATTATCAAAAAGCTGACTGTGAAGACATTTATAAAAATGAAATATTCAATCTTTTTCACAGTTGTTATGGTCAGATAAAGAATAGTTGTGCAAAATCTTACCATAACCATAGATGACCTTCTCTTCTGTGCTGCAGTATTCTTTAAATATGGGTTGTATTCCACTACTGACCCAATGTCCAGCTTGTAAACAAAAGCTTCAAGCTACTGCCTGTACGATGGATGTCACACATAAGTTCAGGGAACATCAGCCATAAAAGGGACATCCGCATGTACAATCCTCAGAATAAAGTAGCCGCATGAGTAAAGGACAGCTGTCCAAATAAAGAGCAAGATGTTGGGGGAAGGCTGGTGGGATAGAATACTGCAACATGGAAGAGCAGGACAACTATGGTTATGGTATGAATTTACACAACTATGCTGTGTCCTTTAATTCAATGCTGCGGTATTCTTTACATATGGGATAGTGCAAAAGCTGAAAGGGAACCTAGGGAGGGGGGTGAAACAGAGAAATTAGGCAGAAACATTTTCCAGAAATCCATGTAGGATTGCTCTGGCAAAACCTGCTCTGGCCCTGGAAATATTATCTAACTTGTAATGTCTTGTAAAAGTATGAACAGAGGACCAAGTGGTAGCTTCTAGAGTTTACTGCGTATCCAAACCCTTGAAGAAAGCCCCTAACAATGCAACAGATCTAGTGGATTGTGCTTTAATCGAACAGAGTAATGATTTCCCATGAAACTGATAAAACAGAATGGCTTTAGAAATCCATTAAGAGAGAGTTTGCTTAGAAACAGGCAAACCCAGAGACCTGGGATGAAAGGACAGAGACCTGGGATAAAAGGACACAAAAGTCTATCAGATTTCCTAATAGACTTAGTTTTGTCAAGATAAAATCTAAGCTGTGTAAGGACAGCTAGGGAATGCAGAATTCTCTCACTAGGAGAGTGTGTCTATGGGAAAAATGTAGGCAATTGAATAGTTTGATTTAAGGAAAGGTTATTGACCACTTTAGGCATAAAAGATGGATTAGTTCTCAAAGAAACCCTGTCCTTATGGAAGACTAAGAAAGGTGGTGAAGCCATTAATTTCTGGATCTCAGAATCCCTTCTGGCAGAGGTAATAGCTACCAGAAGCAAGGTCTTCAAACTACAACATTTCAGAGAAGCTGAGGCTGCTGGTTCAAAAGAGTGTAAGTCAACTTCTCCAGGACAAAATTAAGATCCCAAGGAGGAGGAATTGGTTTCCTGGAAGGATTAATGTGTATGGCCCCTTTTAAGAAAATTTTAACTTCCAGATTGGAAGCCAATGGAGGAGTTAAAGGCAGGCAAGTAGATAAGGTAGAGCAGTGGACCTTAACAGAAGAATAAGAAAGACTACTGTTGAGTAACTCACACAAGTAAGATAACAGCAAATGAATATCTGCCAAAAAGGGGGTCCTTTTTTGGCACCAGATAGACAATCTTTTCCATTTGGAAATGTAAGATTTTTCGATTAGTGGGTTTCCTGGCCTCCTGCAAAACCCTAAGCACGTCCTGAGAGAAAAGGTCCCTAAAATTAATCAAAAGTTGATCACCCAACAAGGTCAGGTGAAGAGCTAACAAGTGTGGGTGAATTAGAGATCCCTTGTCCTGAGTGAGTAGGTCCATCCGGTGAGGTAACATGTAGTGATGGCCTTTGGCTAATTGCAGAAGAAGAGGGAACCAATGCTGTCTTGGCCAAAAGGGAGTTACTAACAAGATTTTTGGTTTCTTCTGTAAAATTTTCAACAGGACTTCCTGAATTAAAGGGAAGGGGGGTGGATGCATAAAGAAGCATCCCCTACCATGAAAATGATATGGCATACACCTTCCAAGCGTGAGGGCGAGGGACCCTGGCAGAGAAAAGAGGAAGTTGTCTGTTCTGAGGGGAAGCAAATAAATTCATCTTTGGAGTACCCCACCAGTGAACTAGATCCAGGAACTCATTCCTGTGAAGCATCCACTCGTGGGATGGTGTCATGGATCTGCTCAATGCATCTGCCGCCGAGTTCTGAGCAGAGGGTAGGTACACTGCATGCAGTGAGACTTTGTACTGAATAACCAACTCCCACGCTTTGGCTGCTAAGCAACAAAGATAAGATAAGATTTTGTACCCCCCTACCTGTTTATGTACCAAAGGACTGTAGTATTGTCAGTGAGAATCTTGATGGGTCCTGGAAGAAAAGGATGTAATGCCTGTAAGGCTAGAATCAAAGCCCTCATTTCCCTGACATTTATGGGCTCTCTCCTCTGAGTGGGTGGCCATAGACCCTGAACCTTTGTGGAAGTGAAGATTGCGCCCCATTCTAAATCTGAAGCATCTGTATAAAGCTGAAAAAGTAAACTAGCCTACTGAGTTGCTGCATCCACCACCCTAACTTTTTTTTTCAAGCATGGAAAGAGAGGAAAGATGGTCTCCAAGGGATTACCATGTTGGGACCAGACTGTTTTCAGAAACCACTGGAACTTTCTCATGTGAAGTTTTGCAAAGGACAAAATGGGGATTGTAGAGGCCATGAACCCAAGAAGTCTGAGGAATTCCCTAGCAGTGATAGAAGAAAGAGGTAGAAGAGATGCCATGAAAGTTGTGAGAAATAGAGCTTTTTTCTGAAGGAAGAAATACCATCATCAAATCTGTTCTGAACTTGCACCCCAGAAAAATGAGATCTTGACTGGGTGAAAGAGAAGATTTTTTTGAAATTTACTGTGAAACCCAAGCCTTGCAGAAAGGGAATAGCTTGATCCAGGTATTGAAGCAGAAGGTCTGGCCTGCCGGCCAGAAAAAGCAGGTCATTCAGGTAAGGATAAATTTGAAGACCTTTTAGTCTTAAGAAGGCAATAGCTGGGGCAAGACACTTTGTGAAAACCCTTGGAGCAGTAGAAAGACCAAAAGACAAGGCATAAAAACTGCCAAGAACTCACTGAGAAATGTAAGAATTTCCTGAAGTGAGGGTGAATGGGGATATACAGGTAATTATCCTTTAGATCCAGCAAAGCTAAGAAGGCTTTAGAGGCACATGCGGGAGAAGAGACTGTAGGGATAGCATCCTGAAAGAAGGCACCACCAGGAAGGTATTTAACCTTGAGAGATCCAGAATGGGTCTCTAAGGACCCTCTTTTCTTGGAACCAAGAACATCCGGGTATAAAATCCCCTTCCTTGCTGATTTGAAGGGACTGGTTGAGTGGTGCCTTTGTAGAGAAAGCTGAGGTAGCAGCTGAAGAAACAGATGTAGCTGGGTCTGAGGGCGGCTGAGGAATCCCCTTAAAGGGTGGAAGAGACTTCCAAGTCATTAAATAGCCGTTTTGAATAATGGTTATCACCCAGGAGCCCTGAGTGATCTCCCTCCAGGCTGAAAGGGGAAAAAAAGGCAAACAGACAGAGGGGTATGATTTTGAAGTTGGGGGTGGATGTCACAGAGAGCCTAGTCTGGACTGAAAGGGCTGCTGAGGAGATGGAGCAGAAGTAACTGTTTTAGACTGAGAAGGTCTCCTAACAGGTTTATGTGGCCTAGATCCCAAGAGAGCTGAAGAAGAGGAAGACCTGGAAGATTTGCTAATAAAAGGATTCCCGATGAAATTTAGGAATTGGAGAAACTAACAGGGTGCTTTAAATCCTGGAGTTCCTTACATTTTTCTTCGAGAGTCTTAAAGAGTTCGGCAGCAGCTTTTCCAAAGAGAGCAGAATTATCAAATGGAGCATCAAGCAGTTTTGCCTTGATGTCATCTGGAAGATCCTGTAGACACAGCCAAGAGTACATCCTCAAAACAGAAGCAGAAGCTGCAGACCTGGAGAAAGCTTCTACAGCATCATAGCTACATTTAATGGAATGCCTAGAAACCTGTGAGTATGCAGCTAAAAGAGAAAGAGCCAAGGACTTAGCTTCTGAATCTGTCAGTTGAGATGGAGCCTGAGAAGCTTGGGATAGCAAAGCTAGAAAATACCCAAATGTAGAAGTCTGGTAATTAACGGCCCTGATTGCAAGGGTTGAAGAAATATAGACCTTCATACCTAATCTCTTTAAAATTTTACTTTCTTTGTCTGAAGAAAGTAATTTTGAAGAGGGGACAACCCGAGAGGATTTGTTAGACATGATGGAGACTACAGCTGGGTCGGCTGACAGACATTTAAAAAGAAATCTGCAATCCTCAGAGACCTTGTAGAAACAGTTGGGTCTTTTGGGAGCTGGTGTCTGTGAATCTGGGGTTTTGGAAGATGAAGCAAAGGCATCAAGGAAGGCTGGAAGCACTGGAGGGACAGCTGCAGGTGCAGGGGCCTCCATCTGAAGCAAGTCATAGTATCTATTTTGTTCCTTTGAAATTTGAGAAGAATCCCACTTAAAGAATTCCCTCATCTTATTGATTGTTTCACGAAAAGAGTTCTTACATGGGGTGAGTCTCCTCCACTCGACTCCTTCAGGGAAAGCATATTCCAAGGGGAAGATATCTGGGTGGAATATGCAAAGGAGTCTTCATCTGAAGAAGACCCCTCTGAGTCAGAGTACTGGACTGGGACAGCACAGAAACACTCCTGAGAACCTGACGGCAGCACAGGGGAAGAGGAGAAGGCAGGGACAGAAATAAGAAAAGCCGAAGCCAGAGGACTGAGGGCCATCAAGGCCTTAATAAGACCTTGAGAGAAAATTTCCCACTCTGATGTAGGGGTAGAAGGTACTGCAGAATGTTTAGTCTGTTGCCTCTTTTTAGCAGGTCTCTGAAGCAGAAGCAAGGCCTGATGTAGGCCCAATGGCCAAAGCTTCCAGTTGCAAGGAAACTGGAGCAGTTCCAGAGTCCTCAGAAATCAAGTCAAGGTTCCCCCAAATTGTCCAAACCAGACGTCTGCATGGCTTCAGTCGTGCTAGGATCCACACTCCTGACGGGCCTGCAATGCGTTCCAGATGAAGAGACAGACCCTATCTTCAACCATACCCCTGTGTTTTCACCAGCCTCAAGGGGTACCATAGAGAGAGAGAGAGAGAGAAGGTGCAGACAAAGAGGATCCGGCCCTAGCTTTGGCCACCTTCTTCTTCATGGACGGCTCAAACTAACTCGCAGAACCCTCCATCGATTCCCTAGCCAGACGTTTAAGCCTCTGGTTTTCAAGATACAAGTTTAAAGCAGACGGATTACGCAAGATTTTAGGGATGAAGGGCTGACAGCTAGAACAAGACCGATGGTTGTGAGTAGGCCCTAAACAAAACAAACAGAGCTCGTGACTATCTTTATGTGGAATTTGTCTTCCACACCAACACTTGCCCTTTCTGGATAACATTAACAGCAACAAAAGGCAGAAGCAAGCAAATAAATCCCCAACGGGATACTTATAAGAAGCCGAGGAACAAAACGCAGATTCCAATGGCAGACAATATATGAGTCAACCTTTCCGAATGGTGGCGAAAAAGTTCTGAGGATGGTGTGTGCAGACGTCTCTTTTATGGCCGATGTTCCCTGAGCCTATGTGCAATGTCCCACATACAGGCAGTAGCTTGGCTTGAAACTTTTGCACACAAACCAGACATTGGGTTGACAATGGAATACAACCCATATGTAAAGAATACTGCAACACTGAAACATTGACTAGAAGGACATCTTCCACTTAACAAAACAGCTGTATCTATCTTCTACAGAAATACAAAATACTTTTTTTATGGGGTATCTTGGCACTGCCTCGAAAATTAATATCAAGGAATTTCTGAAAAAAATCTGTTTTTTTTCTGTCTAGAAAGTTAATATCAAGGAATTTGGAAAACAATCTGCTCTGTTTCAGACATAATTGAATTAATATATCTAGTTTATGTTAAATTAATTAATACATTAAGAATACGATCAAATAGTGACATAAGCTATAATTATTGGCTGAAATTAGGTCTGCTGATTCAGAAACAAGAACATAGCATGCTTAAAAGTAAAAATCCTTACCAAATACATGCATCTGAAAGACTCTATTTTAGTACTTATAACATCTTTTAACACACATTTGGTTAGGTTTTTAAATTATTCAATGTTTTTTTTTTTATTTATAGCTGTAATTGTTTTTCCTTTCTTGTGCTTTTATTATCAGTTTGGGTTTTTCAATAGCACCAAAACTTCCAAATTATTCATTCCTTCACTACTCTGTAAAGTATATATGTATTTGAAGCAAAATATATTTTGTGGCATTTGTGCAATTTTTTTTAACATGAAATTTAATAAAAGGATTTAACAAAAAAGAACACAATATGTGTTGCAGCAGCTGGTCCTTGTAACATAATAAAGCATGGCATCTAGAGAAATACAGTACAGGGACAAAGAGTTGAGGCTACGAGTTAATCACATGCCTCATACTGAAGGTTGCAGGTGCTGAGAAGAGCACTTCTAGCTAACATCAAAGATTGAAATAACACTAATTTCATGAACTTGAATCATACTTTGACTTACAAATGGGATCCATTCCCGGCATGGTATTAGAAACCCAAAAGACTTGGAGAAATTAAGGACAATCTAAGTTTAATGCACTCATTCTCCCTTCAGTGCTGTGTTTAAATGAATAAGTCACTTAAGTGCTCTCAGGCTGCCCCTATCAAAGCCGCTTGTCAATAGACTCACTTGGTAAACAGATAAATAAAACTGAAACAGAAGGCAGTATGAGAGAAGAATGAAATAGCTAGTCCTTAATACTTCAAAAATAAACATACTTATTACTGGAAATAAAACCAAAGATGAGCAGAACAATTATGGAACTCACGGCTCAGCAACCTGACTAGGCTTTTTTTTTTTTTACTATAACTTGGTGGCTGAAGAAAGCCCATCTGGAGCCATAGTACACTCTTCTGCTCTTCTACATTAATTTTCTCCTTTCTAACCTTAGATGTGGTGAAGATGTTTCTTGGTAAACTGGTTAAGAGCCCTTACAAAATTAGCTTGTTGCTTTTAGAGTTTACTAAAGAAAAAAAGCCAACGTCAAGAAATTTCTTTATTGCAAACAGCAAAGCTTTCGGGTCTACACCCTTTCTCAATGCTAATACAAATACATATCAGTTAACTCTGTTTAAATATGAGCATAACACATCATATGTCTACACCCTGCCTTGATTTTATAGAGTCCTAGAACCAAAGTTAGAACAGGTACTGCAGTTTGCACTTAGGTGTTCCATCTCTAGGCAATGAACAGTGTCCATGTCATGAAGGGAAATTTTATACCCACTCTTACTACACTTTCAAATAACGAAGGCCTTTTCCTTACCTTTTTTGATAACTACTATACTTTGTCACCTGACAGTAAGACGCTGACCGGTTCGACTCTCAGCTAGAGCGCCTTCTATGTGGAGACATGCGTGAATGGGCGTACCTTCGTTGAAGGTTGTGCGTTAGGGCTGGCAACTCAGCACGTAAAAATCAACTACCAATCATTAGCGGACCAGAGTTCTGCTGTGGCGACCCCTAACCGGGAAAAGCTGAAACACACAACAATTTTATTTTATTTTATTTTACATTTGTTGATCGGGCTAGTCCAGCTGGATATATGTCCATTTTCAGTGGAGGCCCGGGGAGATAAGCTCCAAACTTGAACATTAAAGTGAAAAATAATAGAAAAACTTGCTAAATACATAAAGTAACAAGATAGATTCAAACATTATAAATTGTGGCATAGTAGTAACATATAAACATACAGAAGTTGGAGAAAACAACAAACAAAAAAAAATAATAATCCTTTTTTTTTTAATGCAAAAAATGAATAGATTTTGGGTTCTAAAGATGAGGGGTTTAGTCAGGGGTCATGTAAAATCTGTGAATGCAAAAAATGAATAGATTTTGGGTTCTAAAGATGAGGGGTTTAGTCAGGGGTCAAGAAAAATAAAGTTAGTCAGGATTAGTACAGGGGCAGAGCCATTGTGTTTTAAGGTAGAGCCTGAGTTTCTTTTTGAAGAGAGGTTTTGAGGGAATAGTAGAAAGTTCAGAGGGAAGCAAGTTCCATTCTTTACCAACAGTGTTAGAGAAAAGGAATCTCCTGCCCTGTTGTTTGCTTTGTCAATATTTACAAGAAGTATGTGTGCAGATCTTAGGGACTTTAGGTTATGGTAGGGGTGAATAAGAGTAGATAGTATAGGTGTTTTGTTAGGTTGATAAAGAATTTGATGGGCTATGCCTAGTTGATTAAGTTTTAGTTGCTGTTGAAATTCAAGCCAGCCTAGTTGTTTTAGATTAGTACAGTGGTGGGTTCTGTAAGGGTTGCCTGTGGCAAATCTGGCTATGTTGTGGTAGGAGTTTTCTAATTTCAAGATATTCTTTTTTGATAAGTTAGTAAATATGGGAGAGGCATAGAGAAGGGGTGAGATAAGGTGGGAGTGGGCTATAGTAGTTCTAGATTCTGGAGTGAGGAAAGGTTTGATTCTGTAAAGAGAGCCTATTTTTTTGTTAATAGTTTTCAATGAGATACTTATATGGGTATCGAAGTTAAGGTTGTTGTCAATGGTAATGCCTAGTAGTTTGGCAGTAGGATCTTGTGATATAGGTGTGCCATTTTTAGATGTTATAGTAAAGTCTAAATGGGGAGATTTGCTGGAAGGTGTGAAGAGGAGGTGTTTATTTTTTTTTGGGTTAAGTAGTAGACAGCATTGGGAAAACCAGTTTTCTACAGAATTAAAGATGTGTTGTGTGAGGGAGTGAAGATCAGATACAGATGTGGCTGAGCAAATTAGTGTAGAATCGTCTGCGTATTGTATGCATGTGGCTTGGGGAACTACTTGGTGGAGGTCATTGATAAATAAAGAAAACAGGAGGGGACCCAGTATGGACCCTTGGGGAACGCCAAAGTTGACAGGTAGTTGGGAGGAAAGTGTGGAGTTCCAGAGTACTGCTTGTTGTCTGTTATTTAAGTAGGACTTAAACCAGTTTAAAGGTTTGGTTTCAAGTGACAAAGATTGAAGAATGTGTATGAGTATGTGGTGGTTGACCATGTCAAAAGCTTTGGATAGGTCTAAAAAAAGTGCAGAGGAAAGGTAGTTGTGGTTACGATTTTTGTTGATTGTGTCTGTAAAGGAGAGTAGGGCAGTGGTGGTACTGTCGGATGGTCTGAAACCGTGATGGGTATTAGAGAGTAAGTTATTTAGGAGAAGGTGGTCAAGCAGTTGCTTGTGGATACACCTTTCCATTATCTTAGATAAGGGAGAGAGTAGTGCTATAGGGCGGTAGTTAGAGATTTCAGTAGAATTACCACCCTTATGAAGTGGGATAATATGGGAATTTTTCCAAAGTTTAGGGACATATCCCTCAGTGATGGTTCTGTTGATAAGTATAGAAATTGGGCAGGCTATTGATTTGTCTGCTAATTGCAAGTATTCTGCGGGTATTAGGTCTGCAGAGGGAGTACATCGTTTGAGTTTTTTGATAAGGGAGAGAATGTAGGATGTTGGGACAGGTTGGAAGTGAAATAGGGGAGGTGGGTTTAAGTTATGGTTAGATATGTTTGTGTTTTTGTTGGGGAGTTGACTGGCTAGGGTTTGAATTGTTTCAGTAAAAAAGGAATTAAAGTCATTTGCAATTTGGTTGGGGTTCCTTATGTCAGAGCCTTGTGGGTTGGGTGTGACAGGTTTACTAGGCTGTAGTAATTGTCTTATGTTTGCCCAGAACTTTTGTGGGTTATTTTGGTAAGTATGCTGAGGTTTCAGGTAAAAGTTTTTTTTATCGTTCATTATAGCTTTTTTGGTCTCATTCCTTAGTTGTTTGAAGTTTTGGTAGTCAGCTGTGTTTTTAGTTAAGCGAGATTTCTTCCAGATTTTATTTCTGAGATTGATTTTTTGCTTGGTTTCTATTGAGAGCCAGGGGGATGATTTAGTTCTAATTCTAATAGAGCGAGTGGGGGCATGGTAGTTGAGTATGGCCAGAAACTTAGTATTAAAGAAATCTACAGCATCGTCAAGAGAAAGGTGTTTTAAGGGTGTCCAATTACATGCGTTCAGTTCACTTTGAAATAGTTCCAAGTTGAAATTTCTTTTAGATCTGATTGTACTGGTAATGTTATGGGTAGGAGGGTTGGTTTTAAGCCTGATGATGTAGGTTAATAAGTGATCACTTATATCATCAGGGAGGGTTCCAGTTACAAAAGTATGGGGTTGATTATTGGTGAGAATCCAATCTAAGGTACTTTCTTTTTTGTTAGTTTTATTTATTCTAGTGGGGGAGGTGATAGTTTGTGAGAACCCGTAAAGGTTGATATGGTCTGTAGGATGTTTGTTGTTGCAAGATTCCCAATCAATGTTTACGTCACCTAGGATGATTGTTTCTTGGGGTAAGTTTAGAGATAGCCAACATAGGACCTTTTCTATGGTAGTAATATTATTTCCTGGGGGAACATAAATGCAAATAATAAAGATGGATTTGGCTGTGTTGAGTTCAAGTTTGGTAATAAGAATTTCAGCATTAGAGTCCTGGGGAGGTTTTTGGTTGAAAGTGGTTATTTGAAGGCTAGACTTAAATAAGATAGCTACACCACCACCTTTTTTAGATTCCCTGTCGAGACGCAGTATTTTATAGCCAGAAGGAATGACTTCAGTGTCTCTTGAAGGTTTTAACCAGGTTTCTGTTAGACAAATAATATCAAAGGAGTAGAGTTCTAAGAGAGCATGTAGTTGAGTTGTTTTATTATTAATACTACGTATGCTGAGGTTAGCTATTGAGAGAGAGTTTTTGGGTTTTTTAAATAGTGGGTGCACTGTGGGGTTTTGGTAAATGGATTGATTTAAGGAGGAGTTTGTTGGACCTGGGTTTGGGTGAATATCTCCATTTCTAAGTGAGAGAAGTAGGGTTAGGTATGCAGTGTTTGCATATTTACTTTGTGGGAGGGTTAACCTTTTAGGATTTAGATGTACATGTTTTATGTGAGTTATCCTATGATATCTGGGTGAAAGATAGCTAGGTGTGGAAGTTATGTTAATATGATGGTTGTGGTAGGTAGGAATTGAAGAGGAAGTTAGTTTAGTTGGGTTGCTAAGGTGTGATAGTAGTGGGTGTTCATAGGAGGTTGTAAGTTGTGCTAATATTAAAGGGGGAATAAGTGTGAGCAAAACTATGGTATGTTTGAGGACTAGGGTGGGGAGTTTATACATATTAAAGGTGGTTAGTAAGTTGTAGTAACTAGTACAGGTGTAGTGGGTGAGTTATTGTAAGGCAAAGTTCAATAGTGTATGTTAAAGCGTGTGGTTAAAAGAAAAAATAAGCTGGGAATAAAGATGATTGGTTAATTGTGGATAGGTTGTAATTGGAGGAAAAGGGGAGGGGTGTGGTTATGTAGGTAGAAATGTGGATGCAGTGGGGGTGGGTGGGAATTGGGGGTAGGGTAGGGGAGCGGAGTGAGCCCGTAGGGCGAACAGAGCGGGTAGAGACAAAGGAGGAGAAGTTAGCGAGGAAAAACAATCAGATATGCAGGTAGCTGTAGGTTAGAGAGGCAGGATAGAAGTGGAGAAGGTTAGAGAATAAAGGTGGTGTCTAGGGAAAGACTTCAAGTGGAGTACAAACTGAAAGGCAGAAGTAGGTATGAGTAGGAACACAACAAGAAGCTTCGTAGATGGTTAAAGTTTGCAATGGTAGCACAGCGGGAGGGGGACTATTGGATGGGAGAAAGGCGCCCCCTAGTGAGCAGGTCAGGAAATGAAGGTGAGTTAGTAAGGGAGCAGAGTAGTGTGGGAGAGTGTAGGGAAGAAACCTAAAGTGAGAGGGGGTGAAAGGTAAGTGTTAGAGGTGTATAGGTTGATAGGTAGATACAGAATAGAATGTTAGAGGTGAATAGGTTGATAGGTAGATACAGAAAAAGGATAAGGCTGCTGGCTGCTCAGGTGCCCAGCGAACTTTGAAGCCCTGAAACAGGTGGTTACTAGGGGTCTGTTTTATCAGCTAGATTTTGTCCATAACATACTTAGTTTTGTCCTTGATGGAGGGTGCAGAAAGCAGGAGGCTGGAGGTTGCGTCCACAAGCAAGTGGATTGGGTTCTTAACACACCAGGTAGGCTGAGGTTAAATCAGGAGCAGGCTCAAATTGAGTTGGGTACTTAGGGAAGAAGGGAGATAAAAGATAGAGGAGAGAAACAGGGTTAGCAATTCAGCTTTTATATTCAAAAAGGCAGTAATAGCTAACAGTAATACTTATAACATTGCAATTAGTGATTGAGATAAAATGCATACATTTAGCCAGTATAAACAGTTCTAAGTACTTCTAGGCAACAGCATAGGTGAGTTATAACCAGCAGGTAGCACAAATGCAGTGGTACAGGTGCAGGTCAGAGTACATACACTAAGCCAGTTTCAGCCGTTCATTCAGTACATCAGGCAACAATATCAAAGAGGTTAAACATCAGGCATCACAATGCAAAGCTACAAAAAATGCAGGATAAAAAACTGGTCAACAGTAAAGGGAATAACAGCAAGAAGGGGTACATGATAATGATTGGTAGTCTAAAGGTGCATGTTCAGAACTTTAAATTTGAGGTTCAAACACCCAATATAGGGAAAAACACTATTGTAAAATGGAAAAACAGTGCTTGTTTTCGAGGTTATGAGTGGTTTAGACCAAGTTCTCGGTCTCACACCACGTGGGTGGCGCAGTAGGCAATCATTTGATAAAGGCTTATAGCCGGAGGACGCTAGTCTAACCACAGGCTACAATGTGCTGAATAGTCTATTAAGTTACAAGGAACAAGGGTAACAATTAGGATTTAGGCAAGGTTTGAGGTGACAATAATATATAGCGTGCTAATACAGCTTAGTCGCTAAAACTCAATAATAAACATAGAGTGTAGAAAGATAAGCAAAAAGCAATTGCACCCTTGTCGCTAAATGCAATATAATTTGTACAAAAATTAACAAATTAAAAAACGGCCGATCTACCTGAAAGAGTTTATACATGTAACGCTAGGCAAACACTATTGAAAAAAGGAAGAACAGCGCTTGTTTTCGAGGTTACAAGTGGTTTAGACCAAAATTAGTACAAAATTAACAAATTAAAAAAATGGTCGATCTACCTGAAAGAGTTTATACATGTAATGCTAGGCAAACAGTATTGAAAAATGGAAGAACAGCGCTTGTTTTCGAGGTTACAAGTGGTTTAGACCAAGTTCTCGGTCTCACACCACATGGGTGGCGCAGTAGGCAATCATTTGACAAAAACTTATGGTCAGAGGACGCTAGTCTAACCACAGGCTAAAATGAGCTGAATAGCCCATTACATTACAAGGAACAAGGGTAACAATTAGGATTTAGGCAAGGTTTGGGGTGACAAATAATATAGAGAGTGCAAACACAGCTTAGTCGCTAAACTCAATAATAAGCATAGAGTGTAGAAAGAATAAGCAAAAAGCAATTACACCCTAGTCGCTAAATGCAAATACAAACACAATGTCAGACGTGGTATCGTAATAGAACAGCAAAAAACACACTAGATCAACAACAACTATACTAACAAAACTAACCACTAATAAATTTAGCAACTGGCTGCCCAAGTTAAACTAACAAATCAAAGCAAACACACACAAGGAAACCTGATCTGCTGAAATACAAAAAAGGGCGTACACTTGACATGCAATTCTGAAAAGAGGAGGAAAAACACTGGTGTGAAAGGTTAAAATTGGGTGCATTCTGAAGATGCTATCTTGATCAGAGGTAAACAAGATCTGGAGAGGCAGGGATATCCAGTACACAATGAGGGGGGAGAAGTCTGAACTTAGTAGATAAGAGAACTGTTGCCTACATCTGCCAATCTTGTCAATGACGTGAATGGACTATATTATCTCACTTAAGACTTTACATTTTTATAAACATGCAAACTCTTGCACTAAAGAACATGGAGGATGAAATATAGAAGTCAAAACAAATGCAACTTTCATTGCTGCATGCAGAAACTGTTTTAAAATATTTACCTAATTTCCTATTTTAATTCTCTCAGACTGAATCTCTTTTTAATAGAAAGTAATCCCTACCATTAACACATCTAAATTCACTATCATTAACTGCTTTTCAATACAGCCAGCAACGTTGGGTTTTAATACAGTAGCATCATAATTCCAATATTCATTAAAACCATACATATATTAAAAACACTCCACTGTTTCCTAAAACTCTTGCTATTTTAAAATGTACAGTGATAATAACTTCACTATAAACGGAAATAACATGCTTATCAAATATTACCCTAAAAGTGAAATGCTTGTTCTACTAATACACAACTTGTTAAGAGCATGGAAATTGGCTCCTCCAGAATTTCCTTTCCACCAGAGTCTGATATGCAAAGCTATGGAATGCATCATCATGGACCTAATAAACAAGGATATAGGGAATCTCCATACTATGGATCCCACACAGTTTGGTTTTGTGAAGGTAGATCATGCCTGCTCAATTTGGTCGACTACATTGAGTCAGTCACCAGAGCTGTGGATGAAGGCAAGGTGGCTCATACAGCCTACCTTGACCTGGCCAAGGCCTTTGATACCATTCCCCACTCAGGAATCGTAGAAAAACTCACTAAGCTAGGTGTCAACTCCTATATCACTAGGTGGGTTGCACACTGGCTCACAGATAGAACCCACAGTGTGAAAGTAGCTGACTCCAAGTCAGACTGCAGACCAGTCACAAGTGGAGTCCCACAGAGTTCGGTCCTGGGTCCTCTCCTGTTTGGTATCTACTTCTCTGAAGTCCAGGCCAACACAAAGAGACTCTGGCTGGCAAAGTTCCCAGACGATTGCAAGTTGGGAGCTATTATTAACTCCCCAAGTGATGTTGACATCCTACAGAAAGGCCTCACTGAGATCAATGACTGGTGTCAGAACCATGGCCTTAAGCTCAATGCCAAAAAATGTGTCGTCATCCCCCTTGGGAAATACCCATTTCCCTTGAATTACCACATCGATGGTAGTCCACTGAACACAGAAGGTGTTATAAGAGATCTGGGAACACAGGTTGACGGCAACCTCTCTTTTGACCACCACCATTGCCACTGTGGTCAGAAAGTCCTTCTATGTGGCACATCTCATTACTAAGGGTTTTGCATCCAGGAAGAAAGAGGTCATTGTCTCCCTCTACTCTTCCCTCATTAGGCTAATCATAGAGCACAATGACCCATTTGGCATGTACCTCACTAGACACCTGCAACCACTGGAGAGGCCACAAAAGTACCTCACAAAGAGGATCCTAAGCCTTAAGCACTTGCCATATATGGACAGACTCAAAAAACTCCAACTATTCTCTGTCTCTTATCGCCTACTTAGAGGCGATCTCTGCTTGATTTACAAAGCCATGTCTGACCCAGCTCTGTAGAAATGCTACATCTAAAGAAATCCCAATCCCTCCACACCACATGCTCCAGAGAACTCAACCTCATTACCACAACCAACAGAACGTGCTGGAGGGACAAGTTCATAACCCAGAGATTGCCCATGCTCTGGAATAGACTTCCCATACAGGTCAAGCAGAGCACCTCACTGGTCCTCAAAGAGAAATCTTGATGAGTGGATGGGAAATAGAAAATTCACCCCTGGGATCATTCCAGTGGCTCTACTCGACAGAGGCACTGGGAACTAAGGTCGGGCGGCATGATGCCAGGGTAATCCTATGTGCTAGGCTTGTAAAGGCTCCAGGGCCATTAGCCTAGTAGACACCTATGAACCAATCAGTATACAGCTATCAGTGTCTTCTGGGAGACTCCGCAAAATGTTTCAATAATATAAACTGCAAATGCAGTATACATAGGGTTACCATAGGTTCATAGGTAGATACTAGGCTATCTGCCCGAAGGCATTTATAAGCCTAGCCAGAATGTGTTGGCTTTCGCCGCCCCTTAGATTAGTTCCCTGTGCCTCTGTCCAGCAGAGCCACTGAAGTGATCCCCAGGGTAAACTTTCTGTTTCCCATCTACTTGTCAAGGCTTCTCTTGAAGAGTGCTAATGAGGAGCTCTGCCTAATGTAGACTGGAATCTTGTTCCAAAGCATGGGAAGTCTCTGGGACAGGAATCTATCCCTCCAGCACGTCCTATTTACTGTTGTGATGAGGTTTAGATCCCTAGAGCGTGTGGCTCGAGGGGATATGGTTTTCTTTAGGTGGAGCATGTCCATCAATTCTGGGTTGGACATGGCTTTGTATGTCAGGCAGAGATCATCTCGGTATGCAACAGAGTACAGCTGGAATTTCTTCAGTCGAGCTGAATAGGGCATCTGTTTGAGGCCAGTGATCCTCTTGGTGAGGTACTTCTGTGGTCTTTCCAGCTGTTGTAGGTGTCTTGTAAGGTACATCCCAAATGAGATGTTGTACTCTATGATGGGTCTGACGAGTGAGGAGTAGAGGGGCACAATGACCTCTTTTGATCTGGATGCAAACCCTTTTGTGATTAGGTGGAGCACACAGAGGGATTTTCTAATCACTTTGGCAATGTGATTATCAAAGTACAGATTACTATCTACTTGGGTCCCCAGATCCCTTATTACATCTTCCATATTTAGGAGACTACCACTTATGTGGTAGTTTGTGGGTACTTTATTTTTTCCAAAGGGGATGACTATGCACTTTTTGGCATTTAGCTTAAGGCCATGATTTTGACACCAAGTATCCATCTCAGTGAGACCCTTTTGGAGGATGTCTGCGACAGCCGGAGAGTCAATTATAGCCCCTTGTTTGCAGTCGTCTGCAAACTTGGTCAGCCATAGTCCTCCTGTGCTTGCCTGTACCTCTGAGAAGTATATGCCGAACAGGAGGGGTCCCAGGACTGAGCCCTGGGGAACACCACTTGTAACCGGTTTAGAGTCGGACCTAGCACCTGCAACTCTCACCATGTGGGTTCTGTCCATGAGCCAGTTGGCAACCCATCTTGTGACATAAGGATTTATGTACAGGCTGGTGAGCTTGTCTAGAACACCAGAATGATGTTGAAGGCCTTTGTGAGGCCTAAGAAGGCTGTGTGCACCACCCTTGCTTCATCTATAGCCTTGGCAACTGTCTCAAAGAAGTCCACCAGATTTAGGAGGCATGATCTGCCCTTAACAAAGCCGAACTGGGTAGGGTCCAGTGTTTGGAGGTTCCCAATGTCTCTGTTAATGAGCTCCATGATGATGTGCTCCATAGCCTTGCAGACTAAGCTAGTCAGGCTTATAGGGCGATAGTTCCCGGGGTCTGTTGTGGCTCCACCTTTGTGGAGTGGAATAACCATTGCTGTGCGCCACTCTATGGGTACATAGCCTGTGGAGAAGCTGAGTTTGAACAGTGTGTTTAGGTGAAGGGTTAGTTTGTCTTTGAGCTCATGTAGGATGCAGCCTGGGACACTGTCCGGTCCCACTGACGTTGTGTTTTTGGCTACGGAGAGGGCTGCTTTAACCTGAGTATCTGTGATTTCAGGGGCTCTACATTCTTCTGCTATGGTTATGGGCCCTTTTGGGGGTGAGAGGGGAGTGAAGTTTGCACTGAACCTGTCTGCCAGAATGCTGACGATATCGGTCGGTTCATGGTACTTTGTGCCATTCTGCACTAACTCTGAGATGATCTGAGCATTGTCACTTAGATTCTTGACATAGCTAAAGAATGCCTTGTGGTTATCTTTGGAGTCCTTGGCAATTTTTCTTTCAAAGCTAGCCTAGGATGATTTTATGAGGGATCATAGTTTCTTGCTGATACTGATCAGGGATGTCTTCCCTTCTTGGGATTTTACTCTTTTTTTCTGTACTAGTTTCCTCCTTCTATTGTATAGCTTGTTTATGCCAGGGGTCCACCAGACTGGTTTCCTTTTCTTGGAGGAGTGAGTCTTGGTTTTGCTTGGGATAGCACGATCCATGCATTCTTGTAGGTGCCCGTAGAATGCATTAGTAAACGATTTTGCAGCATGGACAGCATCACCCTTTAGCATGGGGGCTTTGAAACTTTCCACCTCGGTCTTAAGTAACGTGAAGTTTGCTTTTGAAAAGTTTTTCACGGTGGTTTCCTTGACTGGGGGTGGGGGCAGAATGTGGATATCCAGAGTGATTTGTTTATGGTCAGATCTAACCAGCAAGGGGATGACCTCTGGTGTGGAACACTGGTTGCCCATGTTGGTGATGACCAGGTCCAATATACTGTCACCTTTGGTGGGAGTGTTGACCAGTTGATCCAGGGCATTTGAATTTATAAACTCTAGGAAATGTTGGGCAAGGGAGTTAGTACTGGAGTAGTTCTCCCAGGTAATGTTTGGGTAATTGAAATCACCCAATATTAGGGTGTCTGGTAGGACCTTTATGTTTCCCAGTGTTTCCAGAAATGCGGAATGGGGGTCCTGGGACATGGTGGGTGATCTGTAGCAAGCTACAATTTGAATTGCAGTTTTATCCATTGTTAGTTGCACATGGATGATCTCTGAAGCATCGTGCTGTGCCACTAACCTGGAGGTGTGGGTATCCTCGATGAATATGGATACGCCCCCGCCTTTTGTATTTCGGTCTGGGTTCTGTGGCCGAAATGTACGGTATGAGCTGTAGCCTGACAGTGCTGGGGTGCTCCCTGGAGTCTTAAACCAGGTTTCTGTTACTGCACATATATCGATTTTCTCCATACTGAAGAGTGCCTCGAGTGTGTGCATTTTGAGGTTTAGACTTTTGGCATTGAGTAGCATTACCCTCAGTTTTTTTGTTACTTGTGTTATTTACGGCGGTGGGTTTGTCTTTTGAGCCTTGCCTAAAAAAAGAACTATGGGGGTGGCAAGATCCTTGGCCAGTATTCAAAAGCCTAAGGGTGACAGGTACAAGCAGTCTCTAGCGAAACATCGTGGCTTGTTGAGCATGTCATCCCAGGCGGACAGACACTGGATCCCCTTTGAATGACACCAGAAACTTAGCCAATTGCTGAACTTGATAATTATTTCTTTATACCGTAGTATCATTCTTGGTGAGGGCAGGATGCTACTCAGGGTCAGGGTCATACCGGGCTGGGCTATGTGATCAAAGAGCTCTTCCATGTCTCTCTTCATGTAGTCCAGGGAGGTACGGCTCAAGTCATTCACACCAACATGGACAATGACAGAGTCGTATTTGTACTTGTTCTGGAGTGACCCGAGTGCTCGTGTCATGTGGCACCTTTTGGTGTGCTGAAAACCGGACAAAAGCTACAGCCCTTCCACTACCTGTGACTCTATCCAACTCCAACCCATCCCCATCTTTGCTCACTCCCATTTTATGACGTACATGTACACATCCATCATCATGGGTAAACATCCCCTTGAGCTGTTTTTTTCTTTTTTTTTTTTTTGCTGGACTTTACAGCATCACTTTAACTATGCTTTTTGTGGGAAAAAATCAGACCAAGTTACTTTTTAACAAACTCTGGCCTTCTATTCATATTGCTAAAGAGAATACTGGAGTTTGTACAGTGCTTTCTGGACTAACAGACAATCATTCTGATTTCTGTATATTTCAGAAAAATACCATATAGGTGGTAAGTTTAAGTACATAGTAGAACTCTCTCATCCTTTTACTTTGTAGTGCATTTAGCCAACTGAAAAAAGAAGTTGTGTACTCACCATAACGTTCCATGTTTGTAGTCCATCTCGCCTTCATTCTTACACATGGGTTTGGAGCCAATCCTTGGCTCTGACTCGGCCTTTTTACAAGCTCAAAGTCTTCTAGTTGGCTCGTGGCTAGGTAGGTATCCCATGGTGCACCAGTACAATCCCCAGATCTTGTTTGATGCTAACTAAAGAGAAATAATAATAAAACTATAATAAAAGATAATAAAAGGTCTCCACTTAATAATAATAACAAATTTTCTGTCTCCAGATCCTTCCAGGATGGGGGTAGGAGTGTGGGTTCATAAGAATGAAGGGCACGATGGACTACAAACACGGAACATTATGGTGAGTACATAACTTCTTTATGTTCTGTAGTCTTATCTCGCCTTCATTCGTACACATGGGTCTAGGTCCCTAGCACCTTATTCTTGGGTGGCTCAAGGAAAAATACTCCTGAGTACCGTGGAACCAAAGGAGGTTCCACCCCTGGAGGTCAAATCCAATTTGTAATGAGTAATAAAAGTGTGAGGGGTAGCCCAAGTTGCTACTTCACAGATATTATCAATCAGGACCCTGGCTTGAAAGGCTGCAGAAGTAGACTGAGATCTCGCAGAATGAACCTTAATTTTGAAAGGTAAAGGCTTACCATCAGAAGAGTAAATGTAAGCTATACAGCTAGAGATCCAATTAGAGAGGGTCACTTTGGAAACTGGGAGACCTAATCCGGAGTCGGAGAATGAAATAAATAATTGGTCTGACTTCCTGAATTCGCTAGTCCGGTGCAAATAAAAACGTAATTGTCTATGAACATCCAACTGATGGAACCTGTATTCTGCTGCGTTGGAATGATTAGGGAAGAACACTGGAAGCTCTATGGATTGGTTCAAAGTGTTATGGGAACAGACCTTGGGGACAAAAGATGGATTAGTATGAAGAGATGCTCTGTCTTTGTAAAATATCAAATAAGGTGGTTTGACAGACAGAGCTTGTAACTCTGACACTCGTCTAGCAGATGTGATTGCGACCAGAAACAAAGTTTTCCAAGACAGAAATTTCAAAGGAGACAAATGAGCTGGCTCAAAGGGTGGAGACATTCATTTGGACAGAACAAAATTCAAGTTCCATGAAGCAACCGGTTCCTGAAGGGGAGGTCTTAAAATGGCACTTTTAAGGAAGGTCTTACACAACCTACGTGACATCAGACTAGAATCTTGTAGACCTAGATGAAAATTGGAAATCGCTACCAATTGAACCCTGATTGTGGTAGCCGCAGATCCCTGGTGGAAAAGTTCAGACAAGAATTCCAAAACCACTGGAATAGATGCAGTATAAGGGTCAACATTCTTTTCCTCAGCCCAGATAGAGGACCTCCTCCATTTACTGGAATATAATTTCCTACTGGAGGTTTTATGAGAAGATGTAAGGATATGAGTCATGGAGGGTGAGAAATCATGAAGCCTGACTAGGGATGGAACTGGAGCAGCCAAGCTGTCAAACTGAGGGTGTGTAGGCTGGGGTGAAGTGAGCCTGACATGTGCGTTAAGAGATCTGGCACTGGGTCCATAGACCATGGATCATCTAATAGGTGATGCCCGAGAAAGGGGAACCAAACTTGCCAAGGCCAGTAAGGAGTAATGAGGATCACTTTGCTTCCCAGCTGTTTTGCTTTCTGATTCACCTTGGATATGAGCGGAAAGGGAGGGAAAGCATAAAGAAGACCCAGAGGCCAATCGTGAACAAGTGAGTTTCTCGGTGACTCCCCCGGAGGGGTGATGAGAGAAATAGCTGCTGCATTTCACATTGATTGGGCTGGCAAAGAGATCGCAGCAAGGCTGTCCCCATCTGCGGAAAATCTGCTTCGCTATTTCCTGCTTCAGAGACCACTTGTGAGGCATCAAAATTGCCCGGCTGAGTTTGTCGGCTATCACGTTGGTTGTCCCAGAGATATGCGTTGCCACCAGAAAGCAATGGGAAGATATCACCCATTTCCAAACCCGAATGGCCTCTCAACAGAATGGGTATGATCTGGTTCCACCTTGTTTGTTGAGATACCATACTATCGACATGTCTGATTGTATTGCGATCGTCCAAAGAGGAAGAAGGTCAAGAAGTGCTTGCAACGCCAGGAGCACCACCCTCATCTCTAGAACATTGATATGCAGGTGAGCCTCGTGATCTTGCCATGTGCCTTGGACAGTCCTGCCTAGATAATGCCCCCTCACCCTATCTGTGAGGCATTGGTGGTCACAGTGGGAACAGGATGGCGAGGGACAAATGGAGTGCTCGTGGTTAACTGAATGGGTTGAATTCACCAATTGAGGTCCTTCTTGCAAGAATCTGTTAACAGAATGTGGTGAGTTAAGGGCAGTTGTTGGAAGGATAAGTGGGACGACAGGAGCCACTGAAGAGTCTGCATGTGTAGCCTGGCTAGCAGCACTAGTAGTATAGTAGAAGCCATGGTCCCTAGAAGCTTCAGAACAGTCTTGGCCTTGACTTTTAGGAGAGGGAGAAGACGGTGAATTTGAAGTACAGGATTCTGTGCCCTTTCTACTGGAAGGCGAGCCAACATGGCTACTGTATCTATTTCTGCGCCTATAAGAGTCACAAATTGAAAGAGCAATAAGGCAGATTTTTCCCAATTTATAGTAATCCCCAACTGGGCACAAAGTTGAATAGTAGCGTCCCTGGTCTGAAGAAGTAGATGCCTGGTGGGGGCGGTCAGGAGACAGTCGTCCAGATACGGAAACACCTGGAATCCTCAACGTCTCAGGTGAGCTGTCACTACCGCCATTCACTTGGTGAACACCCTGGGGGCTGTGGTGAGACCAAAGGGCAGAGCATGAAACTGGTAGTGACTGGCTCCCAGCCGGAAGCGTAGATGACTCCACGACGCCCTGTCCATTTTTATGTGGTAGTAAGCATCTGGTCTGAAGAAGTAGATGCCTGGTGGGGGCGGTCAGGAGACAGTCGTCCAGATACGGAAACACCTGGAATCCTCAACGTCTCAGGTGAGCTGTCACTACCGCCATTCACTTGGTGAACACCCTGGGGGCTGTGGTGAGACCAAAGGGCAGAGCACGAAACTGGTAGTGACTGGCTCCCAGCCGGAAGCGTAGATGACTCCACGACGCCCTGTCCATTTTTATGTGGTAGTAAGCATCTTGGAGGTCTATTGAGCACATCCAAGTGTCTTTCTCTAGTAACGGGAGTATAGACTGCAGTGTCACCATCCGGAACTTCTCCTTTACGGATTTGTTTAATTTGCTGAGGTCCAAAATGAGCCTCCAGCCCCTGTACGTTTTGGCACTAAAAAGAATCTGAAGTAAGTTCGGAATCCTATTTGGTCTGTGGGAACAGTTTGGATGACTCTTTTTGCCAGCAACTTGTTGACTTCCATAGTTGCTTGATCCCTGTGATTGAATGGAACATCCGGGATCCTCTTGGGGACATGAGGTGGCAGAAAAAAGGGTATGGAATAACCTCTGGTGATAATTCTTTGTACCCATCTGTCTCAAGTGATACTTAGCCAAGCTTCCGGATGCAAAGAAATGCGACCCCCGACCGGCTCCAGAGAAGCACAGTCAGGCCCCAAATCAGGAGCGCTGGTAGGGCTGGCCCCGAAACGAATCATGACCTCCCTGGTTTTGCGGTCTGCCCCTGCCTCTAGGGAGACATCTACAATTTCCTCCCCCTCCTCTGCCTCTGAAGGAGTCACCCTGTGCATCCTGAAAAAAACCTCTGGGACTTCTTGAACCACATTTTGGGATACGGTCTAGTGGGGACAGTAAAACATACTCCCACGGCAGAGATTGCTTTCCCTTCTTGCTCGTACCGGGTGAGTGCGTCCTTTACCTTGGGTCCAAACAATGAAGAACCATCAAAGGGGGCGTTGGTAAAGGTAGACTTGAACAGTTCCACAAAATTACACAAGCGCATCCAGGAACGCCTCCTTAGGGAAATTCCTGAGCCTGCTGCTCTGCTCGCTCCATCGGCTGCATAAGATATGAGCCTCATGGACGAGTTGACAATAGAATTCAAGGTGAACAACTGATCAGACACCTACTCAGGGACTTCCTCAGTGGATGTATCTTGTAGAGTCTCTCCTAACTCCTTAAGGAGATCTCTCTGAAGCCCTGTAAAGTGTGTTAGGTAGTTCAGCGATCTAAGAGTAAATGCCGCTGATGAAAAGATACTCTTCCCGTATCTGTCCATCGTTCGAGATTCTTTATTCACCGGATGGACAAAAGAAGTCTCCGCTAGCTCCTTCTTAGTAGCTGCCACCACCATGGCATCTACGGGAAAACCCTTTGACAAAAAATCCTTCTCCTTGGGAGCTGACAGAAATTTATTTGGTCTCCTGGGGACTGGCACTACGGCATCAATGGTATCCCACATCTTCCGACTAACGAGCTCTTAACAGTTCGAAGGGTGGAGACACTCAAGAGGCTGAAGGTTGAGACCCGACTCCTCATCAGAGGGGGTGACAGTGGGCCAGCCGCACCTCTGCTTAAGGATCTCCAAGATGTCTACAAAGGAGACATCAGAGGATAACTTGGGGAACCCTTCTGACTCCTCGAGGTCTGTGTCAGAGGTAAGAGACTCGTCCTGGGAATCTACATGCTTCCTCTTGCATGTCCTCTTCCATGGGGGCTCCTCGGAAGGATATTCCGATGAGGTCTCGGAAGAATGGGGGCCACCAGCCAGGGGCTCCTGAGGCTGCATGTCTCTGCTGTCCAGAGAGGGAGTAGGTGCTGAAACAGAAGTAGGTGCCCAAGGGGAAAGAGTGTCGGTACCCCTGGTAGGAGCTGATGATTGGGACAGCACACTCATCTCGAATGCTGATATCTCTAGCTCCGAAGACCTCCCCAGCTCCGAGAAGACAGAGGATGCCATCGGCTCCGAGATAGATGTAGGATCCGAGCTCACCCTAGCTGACGTACTGAGAGGAAGGCTCGGAACTGAAGAGGTTCGGTTCCAGGTGTCCCTGTTGGGGCCGACAGGAGAGCTTCGGGGCTCCTAGACACCACGGATGGCACCAAAGGTGTTGGAGTGGAACTCTACTACAAAACAACCTCAGGGGGAGCTGGAACTGAGGGTTCCACCAGTGGTACCCAGCACTCTGGCTCTGAAAGTCCAGCACGCCTCGGAGGAGGAATCACAGAAGGGGTAACGGACTCAAGAGGCTCCGGAACCAAATAGGTCAGAGCCAACATTTTAGGCAAGGCAGATGACTTCAGGAGTCTCAGCACTACTCTCTCCACATCTTCTTCCGATAAGCTCCTGGAAGATCTGGAAGACAGTGTGGGAGATCGGGATCTCTGTAGTATGGGTGACCTTAATGTAGGGGAGACCTGTAGGGGATCCGTAGACCGGCTGCAATGTCTGCTATCAGATGTCGGCTCCAAACTGCCTGGTGCTGACACTGTAACCATAGTAGTAGTAGCAGTACCCTCAATCTGATCCGAACTCAGTGGAGCAGAATAGGCAGCAGATTTGTCAGTTTTAGAAATTTTGAGAGGCGGCTCTGATGCACCAGCTGGCTCTGGGGAATGCCTCTTAGAAGATTTAGATTTTTCCTTTTAGATCCATGTGACTTAGAAGAGGAGGAAGAGCTAGCTAGATCTTCCTCAAAGGAGGGCTTAAGGAAACCTTTTAATTTAAGTTTATTCTTTCTCTTCTGCAATACCCTGGCACTAAATGAGTGACAAAATGGGCATGTTTCATGTAAATGGATGGCCCAAAGACAGTATACACAGTTACTGTGGCCATCCATTATAGACATCTTCTGTGAACATTTCACACACTTTTTAAAGACAGAGGGCTTATGATCCTTGACCTCCTTAGACATCTCACTGAAGATTAAGCTAATCAGATACACAGAGAGAAGAAATGGAGAGTAGGAGGACTAGGTCCTCTAACTTAAACGGGCCTAGCCCTGGTTAGAGAAAGAAGGGAGAAAACCTAGGTCCTCTAACTACAACAGACCTAGAAGATGAAAGGTTTAGAAAGCTATTTTAACAGTCTCGCACACACACCGGAGAAAAAAGACAATCTCTAATAAGTTAGAGAAAGAAGGTCAAAAACCTCATTCTAACTGCAAATACAACTATGCGGAGGACTCCACAAGCAAAAACTATTTATTTTAAGCTAAGAACACATCTCACAGAGAAAGGTTATCTAAATTTTAAAAAATACTGCACACACAGTCTAAACTACACGCAAATGCTCCTACAACCACTAATATCAACAATATCTGAACTATTAGAAATATATATATATATATATATATATATATATATATATATATATATATATATATATATAGTAAAGCCCAGTGATAAACTAACTGGCACACAGGATACCAATGAGAACGATAAGGCCAACTGTTCTCAGAAAACTTAACACACAGGAAGAAACCCAGTAAATGCTAAACTATCTAACTACAAAAACGATACTAGTAAAGGCTATATAAAGCTATCTAAATATGAAAAACAGCAGAAATTAGCCAAAAAATCTGCAAAATGTGTTAGACTTAGCCACAGCCAAGAAAAAGAACATCCAAACTCATTGACGTGGCAAATGAGATCTGGGGATTGTACTGGTGCACCATGGGATACCTACCTAGCCACGAGCCAACTGGAAGACTTTGAGCTTGTAAAAAGGCAGAGTCGGAGCCAAGGATCGGTTCCAAACCCATGTGTAAAAATGAAGGACAGCTAGGACTACAGAACATTTATTATATTACTCAAAGAATTTTTGTGGCCTCAGTCAGATCATGATTAGGACCTGCAAGCCAAAGTTCAAGATGGCCTGTCAGTTCCTCAACACATTAATCAAATGTCAGTAGATAAATCAATAAATAAATAAATGTGCTTATTAACAGATAAGTATTAAGTGCATTAAACACAGCTATTAATCATTGTTTCTGTAACTCTTCTCCCAGCGACTACACTGAAGTTGGCACTGCTCTAATTAGTCCCCAGTGATTACATCAAACAAATAAAGACACGCACACTGTTTTCAATAAATAGACAATATGATCATGCTGTTTGTAAGGCAATATGGTGCTGTACCTGAATGGCATATGCTGCAGAATCCTGGGCTCGGACATTATCTGCATAGGCAAGGAATGCTCTGGTCAGCTCTGTCAGAAGGTTAAATGCAAAATTTGGATCATCTACTCCACTCTTATGCAGACAGAGAGAGAGAAGAAACAACATTTAAACCACGGCATATATGCATCTTAATTACAAAACATTTCCAAACATTGCTCTAACACAGTAATGGTTAGGTAGTCAGTGAGAAAGCAAACCCTACACTACAGGCACCATTACATCTTTTCAGAATGAGATCATATACAACATAAGATGCAATGAAATATTTTCAGATGCAATGAACAGTGAAAGACAGATAAAGTACAGTTGTGTACACTTACCATAAATGTAGATGTTCGAGTGTATTCACTGTTGCAGTCATTACATTTGGGTTATCTGCTTGCAGGTAGCCTTCAGTTGGCCTGATTAACAAAGTCTTGAGTCCTGCGTCAGTTGCTGTCTCTTCTTCCGTGACGTCAGGTTGTCAGGGGTATAAAACATGCAGCCGACGTCATTACATCAGTTTTTCTTACCCCAGATGTCAGGTGTCCCCCTAATGGGAAACAATTAAATCTATAAATATACAAGGTTATACCTCAAACAAAAAAGCAAATACACCAAAAAGCTTTTAAGCATTGAAAAGGAGAGAAGAGGTATAGCCAAACAAAGTCAGGGGGCTGGAGGGAGGGTAACCAGGACTGCAACAGTGAATACACTTGAACATCTACATTTATGGTAAGTGTACACAACTGTACTATGTTCTTCATGTTTCACTGTTGCAGTCATCATATTTGTGTAGATTCCCAAAGATAAGGATGGGAGGAGGAATTTAGATAGCATTAGGACCAGCTATAAGGCTCTGCAAGACTGCTGCGGCAAAGCCAGCTCTGGATTTAGAGAAAATTGGCAAATGGTAATGCTTGGTGAAAGTATGTAAAGAACTCCAGGTAACAGCTTCTAGGATGTCCCTGGTAGGTACGCCTCTGAGAAAGGCTGTAGAGGTAGATGCAGCCCTGGTTGAGTGGGATCCGATTCCCTGTGGGATAGGTTTTCCATGGTGCTTATAGCAGAAGTGAATGCAATGGCCCTTGGAGATAGTGCGCGTTGAAATAGCCTTCCCCTCTGTCCCTGCAGCAAATGCCAGCAGCAGTTGTTCAAATTTCCTTTGAGGTTTAGACCTGTCCAAGTAGAATCTAAGTTGTCTGTGCACATCTAAGGAGTGCAGTATCCGTTTCCCTTTGTTCTGTGGATTAGGAAAGAAGGTAGGCAAATAAATGGACTGATTAAAGGCCACACTGGATACCACCTTTGGCCTGAAAGAGGAATTGGTCCTGAGGGACACCATGTCCGCATGAAAGATGATGAAAGGCTCCACTGCCATAAGGGTCTGTAATTCAGATACCCTTCTTGCTGAAGTGATGGCTAAAAGGGAAGCTGTTTTCCAGGAAAGGAATTTTAAATCTGCAGTAGCAGCTGGCTCGAAAGGAGGAAGGGTGAGTTTCTCCAATACAAACTTAAGGTCCTAGGCTGGAGTTGGAGCTCTCCTGGGTGGTCTTAAATTTTTGGCCCCTCTGAGGAACTGCTTGAGCAGTGGAAGAGAGAAGAGGGGAGATTCTGTGTTATAATAAGCTGAAATGGCTGAGGCGTGAATTTTTATTGAGGAAAAAGGCCCTTGTGAAGCATCTCAGTTAAGTATTGTAAAATCTGATGTAAATTGGGCACTGCTGTGCTCATCCCTTGAGATTGGTTCCAGGCACAGAATCTATTCCATTTTTCAGCATAAGATTTTCTAGTACTAGGCCTCCTTGCCTCTATAAACTGACATCCATCACTGGTTTAATGAGGGATGTTAAAGGAGAGCTTAGGTAATTAGCCAGGCTGCTAGGTTCAGTGTTTGAAGCTGAGGGTGCAGAATCTGGTTCTCCTGCTGAGACAGCAGGGTAGGAGTCTGCGGCAGGTGCCATGGGGCCAACAGTGACACACTGCACAGGAGGGTGTACCAGTGTTGGCATGGCCAGCTGGTGCAATCAAAATCATCCTTGGTTTGTCTTGTTTGGTCTTTAGTAGTACTTTGGAGAGCAGAGGCAGAGGAGGAAAGGCATAAACTGATAGGTTTTTCCAGCTGAAGGACAGAGTATCCACATTCCAAGCTTGTCTGTGGGGAGTCCTTGCACAAAATTTTTCCAATTGATAGTTCTGGGGGGAAGCAAACAGGTCTGGGCTTCCCCATTTGCTTGTCAACATGCTGAAAATCCTTGGTTCCAGTTTCCACTCGTGTGGGTCCATGAGGGTTCTGCTTAGTCCATCTGCCAGTGTATTTAGCTTTCCTGGCAAGAATTGAGCTTGTAGATGTACTTGGTAGCTCAAGGCTGTGCTCCACAATGCCATGGCTAGTCTGCAGAGGGGGTAAGAATGTGTACCCCCCCTGCTTGTTTATGTACCACATAGCAGTGGTGTTGTCTGTCTTTACCATTAACTCATTAACCCCGAGTAGCTTCTCATGGCGCCTGTGTGTTTAACACCGAGCGCGCCATGAGAAGATAGTTATTTCATGCTCTTAACCCAGAGTGCCTTCCTGATGCGAGATAAACTGTAATGCAAATCTGTAGTTGAACCTAATGTAAAACACACTGACATCATAACTGAACCTGTAAATTACATTATACAGTTACGATTCAGTGTGTTTTTACATTAGGTTCACATTCAAGTTTTACTTGTAATTCAGTTTAAAAGGTTTGCGATAAGCAAGTGGTGGCAGCCAATCGGATTCTTGCAATTCAAGCCACCACTTGCATACAACTCCACCCCCAACTTAATTTTCTTTTGTTTTATCCCAATAAATAGAGGGTCCAGCAACAGGTATTTCTTTTCTTTGGAATAATATTTGGAGACCTGCTGCTGAATCCCTCTATTTTATTTTTGCACTCAGATCACCAGAGATAGCCATTGACACTCACCAGCATTTGCTGCAAGGAGTTCCTGGTTAGACTATCCAAAAGAACTGCTCTTTTATACCACATCAGGTAAGCTGTTGCTTCATATCCTTCAGAAAATGCGTGCTAACACTAATGGATAGCTGTAAGTGGAGTTGTATTTAATATTACAGCGTAAGGATTTACAATTACTGCTGTATTCTACTGTTGTAATCATTGCATATATTCGTTGCGGAATACTGTTGTCGGTACTTTTCCGTTAATGCAGTAGCACAAATAAGCTAACTTAGCCTGTGATAGAGCAATATTTAAATGGCCTTTGCTTTCTTATTGCTATTTCATCACTTCATTTTTTTTCAGTTGAGTATTAAAATAGCGTCCTGTAATTCTGAAAAGTAAATCTATAACAAGTGCAAGAGGGAGGCTTTATGGCCTCTTCAACCTGTCTATGGTTATTGCCGCCATTCCGGATGCCCGCCTCATGTTTATAAGTGTTTTCTGAACAGTAACTAAACCTGCAGCTTAATTTTTATTGTGAACGGAGTTAGTAGGTATAACGAATATAACAGATATCTATTTAATGTAGTTTTTGCCGCTGTTCCGGACATCCGCCTCATGTCTAGAAGTGTTTTCTGAACAGTAACTAAACCTGCATCTTAATTGTTATTGTGAACGGAGTTTGTAGGTATAATGAATATAACAGATATCTATTTAATTTAGTTTCTTCGACTTTACTCACATTCACTGTGCATGCCATACATTGGAACTTAAAAACATCTGTCATATCACATGGAATTCCAGTAGGTCATCAGTTAAATTTTTAATGCAGAATTACGTTATTGGTGAAATATTTCAGATTACCATGCATACCTGAGATGTCTCATTAATCAGGCATGTGTTTGAGGTATGGTATTGTGTTTTGGTGTTGGCCATTATACAATTGTTTATATCACTCTATAAATTTGATCACATATGTATCCACTTATTGTGATTGCCTTAAGATTCACAGGAACATGGCTATCGGTAATATAGTTTTGAAATGTGTTTTAAACAAATGTGAAAATAAGATTTTTGTGCAGTGCTTCAACATTATAATTTGAATCCATATGACTTGCATTCAAATCATCATACCATGGCTGAATAATTATCTTAGGAAAATGCTCTAAAGATTAGGCCTTTGGCAAAGAGAAATTTAACATAAATTAACAGAAATATAATATATGCAATATAAATTACTGAGGACATTACTCAGGCCTATACCATTTGTCAGACCTTCAACTTCATTCTGCTAAACATGTGCCTTCAGTATATAGGTCATTACACAAGTTCCTCACCGCCACTTATAACATCTCTAGCATTCATCCCAATGTAAATTGTAAATTGAGTGACCACAGCCTTATGAAACAAATAAAATGTGCTAAAATTTAAACTATTCAATAACAGAATACAATACCTAAGGGATTCTAAACAAGCTAATTTAAAAAAAATTAACATTAAGAGTAGTATTTTAAAGTGTTCAGCATTAAATACAATATCAGACAGAGGTATATAATTGCTACTACCGGAACAATCTTAACCACATATAACAATACAAAAATATGGATAAAGTAATATTACCTAGAGGGTCAAGACTGTTATTAATTTGATAAAAGAAATATTACTTTAATAGTGTTTGTCTGTCATAGCACTGATATTTTTATCACACAGACTGACAGTATATTCAGCTTTTGACACACCTGCATGTGTATATATGTATGCATGGAGGGAGTGGAGACACTTTGGCACTACAGTACATATACAGTTGCATATTTGATCTTAAAATCATAGCCCTAGATTAATTGCCCTTTACATGATGGCTTTTATTCCTTCAGTACGACAATACAGATACTTGATTCTTTCATGATCTTCTAGTCCATTTCAGTATGCTATTAGACTTATAACATCACTTTACTACAGCTGTCATCTCGCTCAGTCAGCAGTGGAGCAATGGCTGCTAATATTCCCACAGCATGTTTAAATCCATTCCATACTTCATAGTCTATTATGTGAGATGAACAGCTTTTGCTAATTGCAGCAGACTTTCATAGTTAATCTTTCTTGTTTTTTTTTGTCTTGGCTAGACCAGTGCATGCATTGAAATCACTCAGTTATATATACATATATATATATATATATATATATATATATATATATATATATATATATATATAATACACACACACAAAATATTTAGTCACTCACACATAGACAAGGTTATGGTTGGGAATCAGTGAGGGATAAGTGTTGTATATTTGTCTGTGAGTATGTGTATTTTAGAGTTAAGGTAAGTATTTGGTGAGGAGATATATACAGTGATGTTAGTGTGTGTTTGTGTATGTTTCTGTGTCCAAGTGTGCCTTGTGTAGTAGTAGTAGTGCTACAGGAAGTTTTTTATGAAGGCAAGGTATAGGGTTACAGATGGCGGAAGGTGCAGTGTTAAGTTTAGGGTTAGCATCTATTACTAAGGTACTTAGTGTGAGTGTGTGTGTGTGTGTGTGTGTGTGTGTGTGTGTGTGTGTGTGTGTGTATCTTATGGTACTGTTAGGAGAAGGTTTTTCATATGGGGAAGGTTTTTCATAAATGAAAAGGTTTTTACAAGGTAATGCTTAGGGTCGGAGCTAGGGGCAATAGTAGGTGGATTAGGGTTAGCACACATGAGTAAGGTGTACTTGTGGAGAGAGCTTTGCAAACCATGCATACCAGTGTTTTCCTCTCCAAAATGTGTTGTTTTTTCCTTCAGGGGCTAAGGCCCACTTCTTCCATTACTATCATTACAGGATGACCTTGTTTGTAAATATACAAATTCTGAGGCTATATTCAGCAAGATCTAGTTTAAATATTTATTATCTTTTTTAAATTCATACAGTGTAGTAAATTTCCATATTTTTTTATTTTTATTTTTCATTTGTTGACCGGGATACTCCGACTGGATGCATGTCCATTTTCAGCAGAGGCCCGGGGAGAAAAGCTCCAAGAGTAAGCAGATACAGCATTACAAATACCAGCATTACATAATACAAACAGACTATTTACAGAGATTACATAAGTAAGCAAGTTAAACAAGTTCCACAGGTTAGAGTTAATCCCGAGTGTAAATCAGGATTAAATTAAATTACAGAGTAAGATGGTTAACAGATTGTTACACATTCTAGAGAAAGTTAGCCAGGTTTGATATAAACCTCATGCATGGTGCACCATATCTTATCAACAGTTGGCTGCTTCATTTCCTACCCTATCCCCCCTTGGTGTCCCCTTGAGTTTTCCCTCTCCTTCCTCCTGTGTGATTTTTCTCTCTTGTAGTATTCTAATACCTCTTTACCTTAGTTTTCTATTTTTTACTGCCATCTTTTCTTCATTCTATTCAATTTCTGCTATCTTCTTCTCACATCCAGGAATCTCCTATATATTTCATGCTTCCATAATGTTTTGATGATGGTTTTATCTTCACTAATCGGCGATCTGATAATGCTCATTTCTTTCTTTCCAGATGCTGTTCACTTTCTTTATGCCATATACACATATTTTGAAGACAACAACCATTGTATGGTACAGGAAATCTACAATATGCAAAGTATGTCTGCAAACCAGAAGAAAATCCATAAAATGACCATTATTTCAAAGCTGTCGTGCCCATGTACAGATTCCCCAAATATGCTCCACTTCCTTTTGAAATATGTCTCAGATTTTCTTTGCCTGCTTCTGACTTCTTGTGCTAACCCAGAGTCTCAGAACAAGTGTGTTATTCATGCTTCTACCTTCTGACATCTCCTGCATCCACTATTGTGTTTTCTGCCTTCCATATGGGTGTTAGATGCCATATGTGCAGTATTCTCAGGCTTTGATCTCCTGCTCTATTTATTATTTATATGGTCTTCAATGTCTGAATTGTCTTTTGCCAGTATCCTGCAGCTCCCTTCCACCTTTATTCCTTTTCACAATACTTTCTCATTCTCTTCTTTGACCTTGTGTCTTTTCCCTTAGCAGTTCATAGATCTGTTTGGTCCTTAGCTTCCTCAGTGTCTTCCTTTTCATCTATGGTGCCCTTTTGCCCTGCATCCTACCTGTTCGTTTCTCCTAAAGGCCTCTTTGTATTCCTTTTCCAGGTTTTCCTGAGTACTACATAGTTACACCATTGGGCTTCTGGTACTCTGCATTTTTGTATGAACATTTTGATTGTTCAATTGTCCATGGATTGAAAGTACCTGATTTGCAGTCTTTTCCCCTCACTATTTGTGGCTTTGTCAGATACCTGAAAGAACCAAGAGCATTGATTTTGCCACCGATCGGTGCTAGTGACTAACAGCAGCTAAAATGTGTCAGAAGAATACTGATGTGAGTGCCAAAGGCTGACGGTCTGAAGAAAGGCCAAACTGGCTGCTCAAGGGGTTGTTAGAAATGTTGCATTCTGGTGCTTGTGCATGGTAGGGCAGACTGCAAAAGGGGTCACTGGGGAGATGTTGCATTTTGGTGTTTGTGCATACTCAGTCTTAGTTTATGGAAATGTAGCTTATTTTCATCTTTCGTTAGCATGTCAACGTTTCAGGAAATGTGTTCTTATCCCTCTGCATTTTCATGTTTTGTGTTTTATTATTATGTTATGCACTTTGGTTTTAGTTCATTCTTGACATATATTTATGGCGTCCGTTCACTTTGTGGTAATCTGGAAGCACTCCTTAGGTAGCTTATTTTGTAGTTTAGGCATGCAAAAGCAAAGCTTTTTTTATATTATTAATAAGAGAGGTAATATTACAGGGAAAGCTCAACTGGCATGGTTCTGACCTGTTGTACTATATACTGTGACATGGTTTTGACGTTTACGGTGCAACGGGCAAGAAAATTGGTGATTAATAGGGGTGGTGTGTATGGGCCATGTTGATGTTACACATACACACACACACACATAAACACACACACACTGAAAAGTCAATATTAGACTAGATTTTGTTTTCGCTTGGACTGGAAATTTCTTAGCAGATAACCTGGAAAATACTGTAGACAAATGTAGATAGCTAAGTATGTACACTTTGGTTTCATTGTATATGTAGTGGGTGGCACAGTGCCACAGCACATAATGTGTGTGCGGGTGTGTGCGAGTCTGTTGCCTGGACATTATATGATTGACTTCAATACTTGGCTTACTTTCTGGTGTGTTTCCAGGGGATTCAATATTGGTCAGCATGGGAGTACAAGGGTATCAGACCATATTACTTAGCAAATGATGGTCTGCACCTGTGTTCGTGTATTTGATATTTACTGTTTATTCCACAGAATTTTGTGATGTAGAGAAACAATTGTAATATGACTCATTCCTCATTGCTTGTTATGTTGCTAACAAATAGGTGGGAGGATGGGCTCGATAATAACTTTTATACTGCTTTTGCTGAGTAAGTGAATGGCAGAAGACACGCTACCTAGTTTGACATTTCTGCGTGTCTTATTATTATTAGTATGATTATAGTGATTATAGTGAGTAGTTGCCTGGCTGAGATAAAGGTTATTACAGGGTGACTACTGACAGCATGGAGCTACCATATTTTTATGCATTTCTCCTCGCTTTGTCAGTTATGTGTGGAATTTAGGTGGGAGGAAGGGCACAGTAATATGTAAGTGTTAAACTATGTGACTATGTCCTTATAACAGATTATGACTGTGTTGCATAACACCTTCAGAAGGTAATATAATGAATGCCAGCAGTTATCACCTGTGTCTGGGCATGCACAACTTTGCAAGTCATTAGCACAGTGCAGTTACAATATAGTACTGAGTAATTGTCACTTTTCAGGTTAAACTGTCAGCAGCTGTCACTGTTATTCACATAAGTAGAAGTTGTTATCACATTGCTGAATGCACAACTCACATTTGGCTCTTTCTCCACTTGCAGTGATTGCAATACACCCCCCACCCCTCCACACTACTTTCATTTATGTCATGTATACAATTGCAAGAAATGTAAGCAGTCTAGGAGGAAAAATGTAGACATTACATCTTCAATTGCTGTTTTTTCATGAGAAAGTGGCTGGAATAAGAGGATTTGTGGTGTACTCTATGAAGAATTTGAATATGTATATATTATTATTGACTGCCTTGCATCCCCTCATTTGACAGAAAATCATAACTTGTTTTTAATTATAAGGGAATGACAATATACAAACTCATATGCTGCATTTATTTGAGACTATTCTGCACTGCTGTGGTAAAAATATTTCCTGTGCTTTTGAACTATGAAGTCATTCTGTTGCCTTACTGATTATAGTCTTGCTCTGTTATTTATCATTAAATGTATACCTCCCTTTGTGGGTGAGATACCAGAGGCATATTTCGCCTATTTGTATATCTGTTGGGTGAGCTACCCAGGGTGTAAAGTAGCTGGGGACATATATATCTATATATATATATATATATATATATATATGTATGCATGGAGGGAGTGGAGACACTTTGGCACTACAGTACATATACAGTTGCATATTTGATCTTAAAATCATAGCCCTAGATTAATTGCCCTTTACATGATGGCTTTTATTCCTTCAGTACGACAATACAGATACTTGATTCTTTCATGATCTTCTAGTCCATTTCAGTATGCTATTAGACTTATAACATCACTTTACTACAGCTGTCATCTCGCTCAGTCAGCAGTGGAGCAATGGCTGCTAATATTCCCACAGCATGTTTAAATCCATTCCATACTTCATAGTCTATTATGTGAGATGAACAGCTTTTGCTAATTGCAGCAGACTTTCATAGTTAATCTTTCTTGTTTTTTTTTGTCTTGGCTAGACCAGTGCATGCATTGAAATCACTCAGTTATATATACATATATATATATATATATATATATATATATATATATATATATATATATAAAATACACACACACAAAATATTTAGTCACTCACACATAGACAAGGTTATGGTTGGGAATCAGTGAGGGATAAGTGTTGTATATTTGTCTGTGAGTATGTGTATTTTAGAGTTAAGGTAAGTATTTGGTGAGGAGATATATACAGTGATGTTAGTGTGTGTTTGTGTATGTTTCTGTGTCCAAGTGTGCCTTGTGTAGTAGTAGTAGTGCTACAGGAAGTTTTTTATGAAGGCAAGGTATAGGGTTACAGATGGCGGAAGGTGCAGTGTTAAGTTTAGGGTTAGCATCTATTACTAAGGTACTTAGTGTGAGTGTGTGTGTGTGTGTGTGTGTGTGTGTGTGTGTGTGTGTGTGTGTGTATCTTATGGTACTGTTAGGAGAAGGTTTTTCATATGGGGAAGGTTTTTCATAAATGAAAAGGTTTTTACAAGGTAATGCTTAGGGTCGGAGCTAGGGGCAATAGTAGGTGGATTAGGGTTAGCACACATGAGTAAGGTGTACTTGTGGAGAGAGCTTTGCAAACCATGCATACCAGTGTTTTCCTCTCCAAAATGTGTTGTTTTTTCCTTCAGGGGCTAAGGCCCACTTCTTCCATTACTATCATTACAGGATGACCTTGTTTGTAAATATACAAATTCTGAGGCTATATTCAGCAAGATCTAGTTTAAATATTTATTATCTTTTTTAAATTCATACAGTGTAGTAAATTTCCATATTTTTTTATTTTCATTTGTTGACCGACGGGATACTCCGACTGGATGCATGTCCATTTTCAGCAGAGGCCGGGAGAAAAGCTCCAAGAGTAAGCAGATACAGCATTACAAATACCAGCATTACATAATACAAACAGACTATTTACAGAGATTACATAAGTAAGCAAGTTAAACAAGTTCCACAGGTTAGAGTTAATCCCGAGTGTAAATCAGGATTAAATTAAATTACAGAGTAAGATGGTTAACAGATTGTTACACATTCTAGAGAAAGTTAGCCAGGTTTGATATAAACCTCATGCATGGTGCACCATATCTTATCAACAGTTGGCTGCTTCATTTCCTACCCTATCCCCCTTTGGTGTCCCCTTGAGTTTTCCCTCTCCTTCCTCCTGTGTGATTTTTCTCTCTTGTAGTATTCTAATACCGCTTTACCTTAGTTTTCTATTTTTTACTGCCATCTTTTCTTCATTCTATTCAATTTCTGCTATCTTCTTCTCACATCCAGGAATCTCCTATATATTTCATGCTTCCATAATGTTTTGATGATGGTTTTATCTTCACTAATCGGCGATCTGATAATGCTCATTTCTTTCTTTCCAGATGCTGTTCACTTTCTTTATGCCATATACACATATTTTGAAGACAACAACCATTGTATGGTACAGGAAATCTACAATATGCAAAGTATGTCTGCAAACCAGAAGAAAATCCATAAAATGACCATTATTTCAAAGCTGTCGTGCCCATGTACAGATTCCCCAAATATGCTCCACTTCCTTTTGAAATATGTCTCAGATTTTCTTTGCCTGCTTCTGACTTCTTGTGCTAACCCAGAGTCTCAGAACAAGTGTGTTATTCATGCTTCTACCTTCTGACATCTCCTGCATCCACTATTGTGTTTTCTGCCTTCCTTTACTAATTTCATGGGTGTTAGATGCCATCTGTGCAGTATTCTCAGGCTTTGATCTCCTGCTCTATTTATTATTTATATGGTATTCAATGCCTGAATTGTCTTTTGCCAGTATCCTGCAGCTCCCTTCCACCTTTATTCCTTTTCACAATACTTTCTCATTCTCTTCTTTGACCTTGTCTCTTTTCCCTTAGCACTTCATAGATCTGTTTGGTCCTTAGCTTCCCCAGTGTCTTCCTTTTCATCTATGGTGCCCTTTTGCCCTCCCTCCTACCTGTTCATTTCTCCTAAAGGCCTCTTTTTATTCCTTTTCCAGGTTTTCCAGAGTACTACATAGTTACACCATTGGGCTTCTAGTACTCTGCATTTTTGTATGAACTTTTTGATTGTTCAATTGTTCATGGATTGAAAGTACCTGATTTGCAGTCTTTTTCCCTCACTATTTGTGGCTTTGTCAGATACCTGAAAGAACCAAGAGCATTGATTTTGCCACCGATCAGTGCTAGTGACTAACAGCAGCTAAAATGTGTCAGAAGAATACTGACGTGAGTGCCAAAGGCTGACAGTCTGAAGATTCCGAAGAAAGGCCAAACCTGCTGCTCAAGGGGTTGTTAGAAATGTTGCATTCTGGTGCTTGTGCATAGTAGGGCAGACTGCAAAAGGGGTCACTGGGGAGATGTTGCATTTTGGTGTTTGTGCATACTCAGTCTTAGTTTATGGAAATGTAGCTTATTTTTAGCTTTCGTTAGCATGTCAACGTTTCAGGAAATGTGTTCTTTTCCCTCTGCATTTTCATGTTTTGTGTTTTATTATTATGTTATGCACTTTGGTTTTAGTTCATTCTTGACATATATTTATGGCGTCCGTTCACTTTTGTGGTAATCTGGAAGCATTCCTTAGGTAGCTTATTTTGTAGTTTAGGCATGCAAAAGCAAAGCTTTTTTTATATTATTAATAAGAGAGGTAATATTACAGGGAAAGCTCAACTGGCATAGTTCTGACCTGTTGTACTATATACTGTGACATGGTTTTGATGTTTACGGTGCAACGGGCAAGAAAATTGGTGATTAATAGGGGTGGTGTCTATGGGCCATGTTGATGTTACACATACACACACACACACATAAACACACACACACTGAAAAGTCAATATTAGACTAGATTTTGTTTTCGCTGACTGGAAATTTCTTAGCAGATAACCTGGAAAATACTGTAGACAAATGTAGATAGCTAAGTATGTACACTTTGGTTTCATTGTATATGTAGTGGGTGGCACAGTGCCACAGCACATAATGTGTGTGCGGGTGTAAAGTAGTATGTTGCCTGGACATTATATGATTGACTTCAATACTTGGCTTACTTTCTGGTGTGTTTCCAGGGGATTCAATGTTGGTCAGCATGGGAGTACAAGGGTATCAGACCGTATTACTTAGCAAATGATGGTCTGCACCTGTGTTCGTGTATTTGATATTTACTGTTTATTTCACAGAATTTTGTGATGTAGAGAAACAATTGTAATATGACTCATTCTTCATTGCTTGGTATGTTGCTAACAAATAGGTGGGAGGATGGGCTCGATAATAACTTTTATACTGCTTCTGCTGAGTAAGTGAATGGCAGAAGACAAGCTACCTAGTTTGACATTTCTGCGTGTCTTATTATTATTAGTATGATTATAGTGATTATAGTGAGTCGTTACATGACTGAGATAAAGGTTATTACAGAGTGACTACTGACAGCATGGAGCTACCATATTTTTATGCATTTCTCCTCACTTTATCAGACATGTGTAGAATTTAGGTGGGAGGAAGGGCACAGTAATATGTAAGTGTTAAACTATGTGACTATGTCCTTATAACAGATTATGACTGTGTTGCATAACACCTTCAGAAGGTAATATAATGAATGCCAGCAGTTATCACCTGTGTCTGGGCATGCACAACTTTGCAAGTCATTAGCACAGTGCAGTTACAATATAGTACTGAGTAATTGTCACTTTTCAGGTTAAACTGTCAGCAGCTGTCACTGTTATTCACATAAGTAGAAGTTGTTATCACATTGCTGAATGCACAACTCACATTTGGCTCTTTCTCCACTTGCAGTGATTGCAATACACCCCCCACCCCTCCACACTACTTTCATTTATGTCATGTATACAATTGCAAGAAATGTAAGCAGTCTAGGAGGAAAAATGTAGACATTACATCTTCAGTTGCTGTTTTTTCATGAGAAAGTGGCTGGAATAAGAGGATTTGTGGTGTACTGTATGAAGAATTTGAATATGTATATATTATTATTGACTGCCTTGCATCCCCTCATTTGACAGAAAATCATAACTTGTTTTTAACTATAAGGGAATGACAATATACAAACTCATATGCTGTATTTATTTGAGACTATTCTGCACTGCTGTGGTAAAATATTTCCTGTGCTTTTGAACTATGAAGTCATTTTGTTGCTTTACTGATTATAGTCTTGCTCTGTTATTTATCATTAAATGTATACCTCCCTTTGTGGGTGAGATACCAGAGGCATATTTCGCCTGTTAGACTATTTGTATACCTGTTGGGTGAGCTACCCAGGGTGTAAAGTAGCTGGGGACATATATATCTATCTATATATATATATATATATATCTATATATATATATATATATATATCTATATATATATATATATATATATATATATATATATATATATATATATACACACACACACACACACACACACACACACACACAGATTTATATGTGTATGTAGATATATATAGATGGAGATATAAATATATAGATGTGTGTGTGTGTGTGTGTGTGTGTGTGTGTATATATATATATATATATATATATAATATAGAAATATAGAAATAGAGATAGGTGCATTGCTTTTCACGTGCCTCTGTGCAGGTATATTACATCACAATGTTGTATTGCATTGTGTTTTTTAGGTGTGATTTCAAGTGTAAAGCAACACAGCCACCACCAAAGATGCCATCTTTTGAGGAGAAAGCAAGCAGCATTTACCTGTTGGGTGAGGAAAATGACTGTGATGGTTGTAGCAGTGGTTCAGACAATGGTATGCACCTTGACGTACCACATAATGCCAACCAGAGTGAGGATGATGATTATGACTCAGAGGATGACATTCCACTCGCACGTCTGCATGAAAAGGCCATTGCCTGTGATACGGCTGATGCCACTGTGCCCGCCATTCCTGAAAGACCACTATGAGTTGCCAAAGCAGACATGACCAGTAATTATGACACTGACCATGACAGTGAGGATGAGGTGCCACTTGCACACCTAAGGAAGGTGCCCACACACAAGTTGGCCACACACAATGGCCACCAAGTGCATTCAGAGTATGATGCAGATGATGACTTGCCTTTATCTGTGTTCACGAAAGCACGTGGTCTGACTGACACAACTATGCAGTCCTCCATAGTGCAATGCACTGCAAGTGCCGACAAGGGTGTGGATATGCCTTCGATTGTGCATGATGTGGGAAGTAATCCAGAGTATGGTGATTGGGATGGAGAAAATCCTCTAGATATCAGTCCAAGTAGCTCCTTGTCAGACAATACGGGTATGCCTCAGCAGGGAGCATGTGTCAGCAGTTCACTACCAACTGCAAGCAGTACAGTTGCTACTGGCATTGAGAGAGCACCATCTCTCAACCCTTCAGCCCTTCCCATTCCTAACTGTTCCTTGCGACCCAGTCAGGTACGCCGAGCATGCCCACCATGTAAGATCACGTGGGAAAAACACCTCCAAACTTTACACATTGAGGAATTTGTGGGGCCGGTAGGACCAGTAAATCACTTGGGCTCAGATAGCACAGAGATGGACTTCCTGAATTTGATGTTCCCAGAGGAGCTATACACCCGGATTGCTAATGAAACAAATCGCTATGCTGCACAGAGGCAGGCCGCAACAGGCAAGGTTGATACGCGGTGTTCTCCTGTCTGCCCAGGAGACATACGCACATTTCTAGGTGTCAGAATATAATTGTACATGTTCCTGAATTGAGGCAGTACTGGGAAACGCACCATGTATATGGTCGCTTCCCAATAGCAGAGTACATGACCAGAGATAGATTTGAAAAAATTCAGCAGTACTTCCACTGCAACGATAACAGCTTGAGCCTACCACAGGGCTCTGTGGGTCATGACAAGCTACATCACGTACGGCCAATACTGGATGCAGTACTTCATGCATGCAGGACACGTTACAATGTGCATCATGAGGTGGCTGTAGACAAAGCCATGGTTGGCTTCCGTGGACGCTTGACATTTAAACAGTTTATGCCTGGTAAGCCTGAGAGGTATGGCATTAAGGTGTGGGTGTTGGCAGACTCGACCAATGGGTATGTACATGAATTCCAGGTATACACTGGAAAAACGGAGCAGAATACAGAGGTCGGGCTGGCACACAGAGTTGTAGTTGACTTAACTAGGGGACTGATTGGCAAGAAGCATCACATTTACTTTGATAACTTCTTTACCTCTGTTCCGCTTGCATAGCAATTGCTGAAAAATGATCTGTACTGTTGTGGAACCATGCGCACCAATAGGTCAGGATGGCCTCTAACATTCAACAGACAGGCCATTGGAAAAGCATCTCGAGGCTACTACAAGCAATTGCAGAGTGGACCACTGCTAGCTACTGAATGGAAGGATAGCAAACCAGTATTCCTCCTGTCAACTAACTGTAACCCAACCTTGCCAGTCTCCAGCACATACAGGAGAAAGCATGATGGAAGAAAGGCATTGGTGCCATGTCCACCAGTTGTAAACATGTACAACAGTTACATGAATGGGGTGGACCAAGCAGATCAGCTCAGGACACAGTATCCCAGTGCCAGAAAGGCCCGCAAATGGTGGCTGTACTTGTTCTGGTTCTTATGGGATATGGCCATTGTCAATGCTTTCATTATATTCCGTGAAAGTATCAGCCATCAGCAACTGTCACGCTCTGGACGTGCTATTCCAGCAACACAGTTACAGTTTCGAAGGAACCTAGGCTTGCATCTACTTGCCAGTTACACAAAGAGGAAAAGATGCACTGAGATTACTGCCCCAGAGGCAATGAGCCGATTTGAGCATGGCTCTCACTTTCCAGTGAAATGGCGTAAATCAAGATGCAAAAACTGTGCCAGCAAGGGTAAAAGCGCTGAGCCATCATGGGGGTGCCCGACTTGCACGGTCAACCTGTGTGTCGAATGCTTTGGCGAGTACCATGGCCATAAATTTCTCCCATAGTGCTGTTGTCATAGCTTTTGACATGTTGCCTTGATGTAGCTCTCCACTCAGTCTCCCTCCCTTCAGTGCATCACAGGGGGCATACCCAGCCAGCATGGATCTTGTGATCCACCGGGATCGCAGTTGGGAACTTGGAGACTCTTCAGCTCAATCCCATTGTGCTGCTCTCCTAGGTAAACATGGGCTTGGGTGTGCCTCCGGGAAAGGACACATGCAAAAAGACACAGCCTGGGTCAGTCTTGGTCTTTTGACATGTTGCCTTGATGTAGCTCTCCACTCGGTCTCCCTCCCTTCAGGTGTAGTCAATGTATGTAGATCAGGGCAACAGGGTTTACATTAGATCCTCCCTTCCACTCCTAATGGCCATTGCAGAAAGGACACATGTAAATGGAAAAGGCAGAGGTAAAGCAGAGTGCCTCACCTGTTTTTTCAGTGCACATGTGCCCTTTCTGTGCCCCCATGTCAGTTAGCAGCCAAGCCCTTCAACACCAATGCCAGGAAGGTCCCTCTTCAGTTTTTTTTGCCAACTGCTCTTAGGTTGGTGGGTGCATCGCGGGGGGCATACCCAGCCAGCATGGATCTTGTGATCCACCAGGATCGCAGTTGGGAACTTGGAGACTCTTCAGCTCAGTCCCATTGTGCTGCTGTCCTAGGTAAGCATGGGCTTGGGTGTGCCACTGTGATGTAATGTTTCCCTCCGGGAAAGGACACATGCAAAAAGACACAGCCTGGGTCAGTCTTGGTCTTTTGACATGTTGCCTTGATGTAGCTCTCCACTCAGTCTCCCTCCCTTCAGGTGTAGTCAGTGTATGTAGGTGAGGGTAGTAAATGTATGAAGGTCAGGACAGCAATTAGTGAGTTACTTCAGTCCCTCATCCCTTAGGTCCATTGCTGAATGGGCACATGTAAAGAGAAAAGGCAGAGGTAAGGCAGACTGCTGACAATGAAGGAGGTCATGAGACCATAGTGGTATCAGCAGTCTGAGTGGGCAGCCAGCACAGCTATGGGACACTACAGATAACCAACATCTGGAGCCCCATGCCTGTCTTTGGCATATTAGTGGAGCGGCGGTCCTTACCCTGCTTTTCCTCTTTACATGTGCCCTGGCTGTGCACCCTTGTCAGTGTCCACCCATGCTTTATTTCAGATAAGGTAAGACTGTCTTCTGTCTTCGGCATTACCGCGGAAGATGTTCACCTAACTGAGGAGGGCATTGTGTTGTTCTTGACCAATCTCCACAATGGCGTGAGGAGAGCCATGCAAGATTGCTAACATGCAGCTTGTGAGAAGAATGGAAAACACCCATGACCAAGTCGGACCAATATAGTAAGTAAAACACTATTATGAAATGTGTTGTGTAAAATTAATTTTTCTGAGCTTGGCAAACGACTCTTATAGAAATTATGATTTTTTTCATCTTTTGGTAAATAACTTTGCAAGGGAGCATCTGAATGTGCCAAGTAATATCTAATTTTGAAGAAAGTATTGCTGGTTCCAACATGGTAAAATAATTGTTCCTGTATGTTTGACACATGTGCAGATATCAAAGTTTGTTTGGTACTTACGGTTATGGAAATTATGATTTTTTTCATATTTTAGTAAATAACTTTGAAAGGGAGCATCTGAATGTGCCAAGTAATATCTCATTTTGAAGACAGTATTGCTGGTTCTAACATGGTAAAAGAATTGTGCCTGTATGTTTGACACATGTAGAGATATCAAAGTTTGTTTTGGACTTAGGTTATGGAAATTATGATTTGTTTTCATATTTTGCTAAATAACTTTGCAAGGGAGCATCTGAATGTGCTAAGTGCTAAGTAATACGTCATTTTGAAAAGATTATTTATAGTTCTAACATGGTAAACGAATTGGGCCTGTATGTTGTACACATGTGCAGACATCAATGTTTGTTTCGGACTTAGGTTATGGAAATTATGATTTTTTTCATATTTTGGTAAATAACTTTGCAAGGGAGCATCTGAATGTGCTAAGTAATACCTCATTTTGAAGACAGTACTGATAGTTCTAACATGGTAAAAGAATGGTGCCTGTATGTTGTACTCATGTGCAGATATCAAAGTTTGTTTCGGACTTAGGTTATGGAAATTATGATTTTTTTCATATTTTGGTAAATAACTTTGCAAGGGAGCATCTGAATGTGTTAAGTAATACCTCATTTTGAAAAGATTATTTATAGTTCTAACACGGTAAAAGAATGGTGCCTGTATGTTGTACTCATAGGCAGATATCAAAGTTTGTTTGGAATTAGGTTATGGAATTTATGATTTTTTTCATATTTTGGTAAATAAGTTTGCAAGGGAGCATGTCAGTATGCCAAGTAATACCTCATTTTGAAGACAGTGTTACTCCTTACAACATGGTAAAAGAACTATGTCTGTGCACTCTACACATGTACAGATATCACAGTTTGTTTAGTCTTGTACGATTATGAAAATTATACATTTACAATACTTTTCATTATTATGCCCATATCTTTGCAAGGGAGCATGGTGATCACACAAATGATGCATCATTTTGAAGCTGATATTCAGATGCACAACGTCTACACTGATATGTAGGCTCTGTCTGTTACAGGTGATGAGATATTATGCTTTGTTTATTTATCAATTATGAAAAATAATATATTAATCATATTTCTGTGAATATCTGAAGAAAGGAACATCATACAGTAATGATTAAGGTATAACATTTTAAAGCTGACATTCATATTAACAAATTACATTCAAATTGTATGGGTCTGCATGGTACATTGACCAAGATATTGTGCTTTGTTTTTCCAAAAAGGTAAAACATATGCACAATATCAGCATTCCTTGCCAAATATTTAATAATGACTTTGATATACACTATCAACATTTACACTGTCGGAAAGGTCAGTGTCTGCTGAACAACTTTCGCGTTTACATTTTTAGTCTAGCTCTTATAGTTAAAGAGTTATGAACATTTGTTTTCTGTATGGTTTTACAAATGGATTTTCTGAAAATGAGCTCAGGCTGCACTGTTGTTCCTATGGTGGAATTAAGCAGGCAGCTTTTCCTGAGCTGCTCCGGAGTGAATGAGTTAATTGTCCTGTAAGAATGTGGTCCTTGAAGGCTGTCAGAGCATTCTATACAGCTAGCATTTCTTTATGATTGATGTGAAGGTGCATTTGAATTGGGTTCCATTTGCCCTGAATGCACTTCTCTGCCAGGTGTGCCCCCCCCCCCCCCCATGCATAGTCTGAAGCGTCTGTTGTTAGGGTTTGGGCGGCAGGGGGTAGTGTGAATGGTAGTTCCTTATTTTGGTGGCAGGCCTCTGCCCACCAAAGGAACTCTAGGCGTAGACAAGGAATGATAGGAATCATTGCTTCTAGATCCTGAGAATGTTGACACCATAGGCTTTTTGGATACCATTGTAGTTTCCTCATATGCAGTCTTGCATATGGAATTAGAAGAATGCAGGAGGCCATGAACCCCAAGGCTTGTAGTATTTCCCTTGCAGATAGCAGGGTTTTTGTGACCACTTGTTTGAAGTAGGTTGTCAAGTGAATTTGTTTCTCTGGCATGAGGAAAGCCATCTGGGAAGTTGTATTCAAGCTTGCTCCCAGGAATATAATTTGTTGACAGGGTACCAGGTGTGTTTCTTTTCGTTTATTGTGTACCCCAGACAAGTTAGCACCCTCTGTACAAAAGCCAGATGATTCAAAAGTATGTCTTGGTTTTCTGCCTGAATTAGACAATCGTCCAGGTATTGGTATATTTGAATATTTCTTTGCCTGCAAAATGCAATGACTGGAGCTAGGCACTTTGTGAATACCCTAGGCACAGTAGATAAACCAAAGGGCAGTGCAGAGAACTGACAGTGCGTGTAGCCTGCTTTGAAGCGTAGGCATCTTCTGCAAGATTCCCTGATTGGGATGTGCAGGTATGCTTCCTTTAAATTTAGTGTTGCCAACCAGGCATCTTTGCTTAGCATAGGAAGCAACTGGTGAAGAGTCAGTATCTTGAATTTTGGAATCACCAAAAAGGTGTTTAGAGTAGGCAGGTCCAGGATAGGATGCCATGAATTGTCTTTTCTGGGTACCAGGAAAAATCCAGAGTAGAAACCTTGTCCCTTTTTCTCTTCTGGTATCAGTTGAATAGCCCCTATACTTAAGAGAGAGAGTACTTGCTTTTGGGCCTCTGCCCACTGCTTTGGAGGTAGATCTGGCCAACCACTTGGAGTTGGTGATGTCTGGAAGTGAAATCTGTATCCATGGGACACTATATTTAAAACCCATTTGTCCTGGGTAAGGAGTCCCCAGTTCTTTGCATGAAGTGCAATCTTTCCCCCCAAAGGGGCAGTCAGTTGAGAACTGCTTGGAAGTTTTAAAAAGAAGTCATTGAGACAGTTTACCATAGGGGGAGTTTTATTACTCCCAAATTTGGAAGTGGAGGCCCCCCACTGCTTAGTCCTGTGCGTCCCGTGGGACTGAAGCCTGGGTGCTCTGCTGGATCTGGGTTTGGACTGAGAAGGTCTGGAAGAGGCAGGAAAGGACCAATTCTTAGAAAGCCAATGCCTACTAAATCTTGGAGGTTGTACTTGTAAAAAGTCTTTAACAGTTTGCATAGATTTAGCTTTTTCCTCCATCTTTTTAAGAACTTCTGCCTTGTTGCCAAACAGGTGTCCCTGATTTAAGGGAGCATCCAATAATTTCGCTTTAACATGATCTGGCAAGGATTGCTCCTTAAGCCAAGCATACCTTCTAAGTACAGACCCAGTTACCGCAGCCCTGCAAGATGCCTCTAGTGAATCAAAACCACATTGCAATGTATGTTTACCAACTTGTTCAGCAGAATGCATACAATCCTGTAAATCCTTATCTTCAGCACAATCAGGAGTCATAATTTTCTGATTAAGCAATCCAATAATATGTAGCTGAAACTTTAACATATGAAACTGGCAATTCAAGGCCCTAATGGCCAAAGCTGCAGAAGTGTATACCTTCTTACCCCATCTATCCAGAGCCCTGGAGTCTCTATCAGAGGGGGTAGGATTTTTGGCAGTAGTAGCTTTAATGCCCTTGGGTTCCTGTGAAATGGTTTCAGGATCCACAGCAGGATTTTTGAAAAGGAACCTGTGAGAGTCAGGAACCCTGTAATATCTATCAGGTTTTCTGGAAGCAGGAGGTAAAGAGTCAGGGGCCATGCTAGATTCCGAAAAGGCATCAACAATGTCCAGTACAGGAGGTATGGCTAAAGGGCTGTGCTGGGGCAGAAATCCCTAAGCCTATTTTTAGAATCAGAGAAATCCTGACTTTCCCAAAGAAAAAGCTCCCTGAGGGTATGCAAGGTTTCACCAAAAGAGAAATCCTCTGGGGGGAAGCAGAGGGAATAGAGTCCTCAGCATCAGAATCCTCATGGTATTCAAGGGTAAATCCTGGTCATCAGAGGAAACAGAAATTTCAGAATCCTGGTTAGAAGTATAATAAGCAAACTCAGTCCTAGGTCTTAGAGGGGGAAGGTTGGCTTCCCCTGATTAAAGTAATAAGGTCTTCAGTCATTCTTATCATTTGTTCTTTAGGCATAGAGGCCTGACCATGGGTGTCAGTTTTCTAGGCATGGTTCAAGTTTTAGGCCTTGAAGAAGAAGATGGCGCCAGTTTAATATGCAAGTCAGTAGGCCTGAATACACCCCTCAGAAACTGGTGCCTGCACAGCGGCTCTGGACCCATCCAAGGTAGAGACAGCCTCAGGTTCCACAGTTGAAGCATCTCGTGGAATACAGGACTCTGAATGGGTCTCAGTAGAGGCCTGCAAATCTGAAGTACGGGTATCGGGGGCTGCAAAAGCGCCTCACTGAGTACCGGCGAACTGGGCGACCTGTCTCTGTCTTTATCTTTGCGTTTCTTTAGAATGTTGGTAGTCAGATGGCTTACCGAAGACATATCAGGATAACTGAACCGAGCACCAAAAAATTTAGAAGCGCAAATATACTGACGACGGATAGTTCGTGGTTTAAATAAGGCACAAAACTGACAGCGAGGTACGTCGTGGTCAGAGCCTAGGCAAGGAATACAGTACAAATGAAAATCTTTATGAAGTATTTGCTTTCCACAAGAAATGCAATTATTTACTTTTACTGACATCGGTTTAGAGCAAGAAAAAGTTTCCCCGATGGGGTACTTAGCTTTTAGTTGAAGACTTTGGTTCTGAAACTTGAAAACGAAAATTTCAGGAGCCGGCCAACCAGCACTTGCGAACTGCTTCTGCTTCGGGCACCGCATGGCAAGAAAGACTGATGTAATAATGTCGGCTGCAGGTTTTATACCCCTGACGTCACGGAAGAAGAGACAGCAAGCGAAGCAGGACCCAAGACTTTGTTAACCAGGCCGACTAAGAGCTACCTGCAAGCAGACAACCCAAATGTAAAGACTGCAACAGTGAAACATGAAGAACATCTTAATCCATCCTGCAGTGTTACAGTACTTGGTGCCAATGTCAACATTAAGCAATTAATTTAAATTAAATATTGCCAATGGACCCAAATGACATTTTATCTCCCTGAAGGACCTTGAACAATGGCGATGGTTCCTCTACCTGCATTCAACTGTCAAACTCTGTCGAGGTAGGGGGACAGGGACGGGGGACTGGACATTCCCAGGGTGAATGAGAATGCTATGACTCATTCACTCCTGCCTGGGATTCCCAACTGGCCTTCCATTCGTAAGAGTTGAGAATGAGAGGGCCGTCTTACTTGTCCTGCTAGGTCGTCAACAATCTTCCTGTGGGAGCACTCGCTTATTCCCTTGGCAGCTCTTCTGAGCATCACTGTTGCTGTCTCCAGATGGGAAACTTGTCTCAACATGATGAGTACCCCTCAGCTTACAACTGTAAATGCACTCAGAGACAGCAGGTCCACTAGGCTCAGACTCCAATGGGTGACCACCTTACTGCTCTCTCTAGGTGTCACCCATATGGTGAACCAGAATGGCCTCCCACCACCCAGAATAGGTGAACAGGCAGAAGTTGCTCTCTCCAATCCTCCATGGCCAGCTCCTACAGGAACTGGAGCTGCTAAATGAATTTCAGTCTCCTATGCCATAGGGAGGGCTTTCTGCCTACATGCCACTGAGCTGGCTGGATCCAAAAGAGATTGTGATTCAAAAATTCCAGTAGTGGAAAAGTGCTGTCCTCAGGTTTCATTTAAATATGATAAAGTCATAACTTTAAGGCTTAGGATCATCATCCAAATTATATAAGCTAACTACACAAGGACAATGTTTTTACATCATAGAGTTTCTCGCACGTTATAAAAGTAGTCCCATTTCACTGCTGCAAGAATAAGATATCGGATCAAAGATAAAACAATCAAATGTCAATTTGTGTCAAAATCAGAAAGCCAGTGGTAGACACTGCAATGTCCCTTTCCCTAAACACTTAGTGACCCTCGTGTTGAATATCAACTGAATAAGGACCAGCCCAGCAGGGAGATTGTGGAGGGCTTGCTTGTCCCCCTCCACCCCCAAATGCACATTATATATGTTCAGTGAGTGTTAACTCAATAGGGTAGAAAGGGGCATTCAATCAAGATACTTTTGGCCAGATGACATAGAGCTTACTTCTACTAGCAACCAATAGGATAGTTTCAATGATACTGCTCTTACTTAGTTACTGATAAGTGTATATTCCATGGTGATTATCAGCAGCTGGCTCAATTAATCTGCCATAGCAGCTTTATAAAGGATAGAGCTGTCTGACCTAACCAGTCAGTCAGTCAGTTTTTCTGCCTAATTTATAAGCATACAGTCCTAGGCAATGTATAGTCTCCCATTCTTCCCTCCTCTTCCCTCTTTCAGATGGGGCCTCAAAAAGTACAGTTGTGTAAAATCTTAACATAAGAGTAGATGTCCCTCTCTTCACTGTTGCAGTATTCCTAATGCAAGAGATTTTCTGACAAGGATAGTCAACATTCAGCCAGTATATGAAAGCCTTTAGTATCTACAGTACCCATACGTCACACACATGCTCCCTGCGCAAGGAGCAGGCCATAAAGGTGACGTACAGATGCACACATTTTAAAACTGAAAATCTCCAGGAGGAAAATATGCATCCAGAAGGAGAAAAGAGAGAGAAGAACCCCTCAGCCAGGAGGGCAAGGAGGAAAGGCTACAACAGAAGAGGCAAGAGGGAGGGAGCGAATCTAAAGAGAAAGGCATCCACTGTTATGGTAAGATTTTACACAACTGTACTATGTCCTTCCATAACACTGTTGCAGGATTCTTAACGTAAGGGAGGGTACAAAAGCTCAAGAGAAAATGTGGGAGGAAGATGGCACTGAAGAACCCTCAAGAAACCCATGGAGGATAGCCCTGGAAGTAATATCCAACTTATAATGCTTAGTGAAGGTATGGACGGAAGACCAAGTAGCAGCCTCAAGGATAGAACTGGTATCCAGCCCCTTGAAAAAAGCACCAGAGGAAGCAACGGCTCTGGTAGAGTGAGCCTTTAATGAAGAAGAAAGACATTTGCCATGAAAGGAACAACAAAAAGAAATGTCTTTAGATATTCAAGAAGAGATGGTCTGCTTAGAAACAGCCAAACCCAAAGACCTGGAATGAAAAGGAAACATTGCTCAGATTTGTGAATGAGTTTAGTTTTATCCAATCAATATCTAAGCTGTCGGCGCAAGTCCAAGCTGTGAAAAACCTTCTCACTGGCAGACTGTGTAGAAGGAAAAAGGAATTTAACTGAATTGATTCAGTGACAACTCATTGACCACCTTGGGCATAAAAGAATTAGTATGAAGAGAACCTGTCTTTGAAAAAATAAAAAAAGGTAGAACAGCCATGAGAACCTGAAGTTCAGAAACCCTCTTGGCCGAAGTAAGGGCCAAAAAAAAAAAAAAAACAACAGTCTTCCAAATACAATGTTGTAAGGAAGCTGAATCAACAGGCTCAAAATGAGTCCAAGTCAATTTTTCAGGAACAAATCTGAGGTCCCAGGAAGGTGGAATAGGCTTCCTGGGAGGCCTATTATGAAGAATGTCTTTAAGAAAATATTTGATCTCAAATCTGGATGCCAGAGGAGGATTCAAGGGCAGACAAACAGAAATTGCAGATAAGTGAGCTTTAACTGAAGAATATATCCACCCAGCATGGAGCAGATCACACAAATAAGCCAGAGAAACCTCCGCAGATAGATGATCCTGATGGTGAGGGCAGGCACCAGACAGAAAATCTGCTCCATTTGGAAAAATATGACTTCCTGGTAGTGGGCTTCATGGCTTCTTGCAGGACCCGAAGAACATCCTCAGAAAAAGGTGCCTAAAAGGGATCAGAACCCTATCACCTACAGCGTCAGTTGAAGAGTGAACAAGTGAAGATGGACAAGATACCACTTGTCTTGTGTGCAAAGGTCTACCTGGTGAAGTAACTTGTGGTGATTGCCCCTGGCCATGTGAGTAAGAAGGGGGAACCAATACTGTCTGGGCCAAAAGGGAGTTACCAAAAAGATTTTGGGAGAGTCCTGCCTGATCTTGTGCAAGACTCTTGGAAGCAGAGGAAGAGGAGGGAAAGCATACAGAAACATCCCTTTCAAAGGAAAAGAAAGGGCATCCACTTTCCAAGTCAAAGGACTTGGGACTCTAACAGAAAAATGGAAGTTGTCTGTTCACAGGGGAGGTAAAAAGATCTACCCGAGGAATACCTCACTGATGGACAATGCCCAGGAACACATCTCTGTGAAGCATCCATTTGTGAGCTTGTGTGCTGGACATACTTAAAAAGTCTGTCATTAGATTGTGCTCTGTGGGAATGAAAACAAACAGAATTGTCACTTGATAATGAAAAAGATCCTACACATGAAGAGCTAGCCTGCAAAGAAGGTAGGACCTTGTACCCTCTTGCTTGCTTGACATACCACATCACTGTGGTACGGTCTGTGAAAACTTTGACGGGTCCGGGATGAAAGCGGGTATGAAATGCCTGAAGAGCTAGGAATAGAGCAATCATCTCCTTGATGTTGATGTGGTCTGACCTCTGATGAAGAGGCCAGAGACCCTGAACCTTGAGAAAGCAAAAGGAAGCTCCCCACCCTCTGTCCAAGGTATCTGTAAAGAGCTCTTGAGTTAGGACATGAGACTGAAAAGAAAGCTCCAGGTTAAGAGAAAGTTGATGAATCCACCACTAAAGCTACAACTTGAGACAGGGAAGGAAGAGGACTAAGAAGTCCAGGGATGGCAATGCTGAAGCCACACTGACTTGAGGTACCACTGAAGCTTTCTCATATGCATCCTGGCCAGAGGCAGCATGGGAATAGTGGAAGCCATAAATCTAAGGACCCTGAGAAAGTCCCTGGCCGTGACTGAATGCAGAGGAAGAAGATCCTGGAAAAAGTAAATCAAAGATAGGGCCCCTCGGGGCAGGGACAGATGCCAGCATGGGGATAGTCTGGATCCTGCAACCAAGGAAAACATGATCCTGGGAAGCAGTCAAGACTGATTTTTTTGAAAGTATATGGTGAACTCCAGACTTCAGCAAGAAAGGAGCAAACTGGAGATGCTGAAGCAGAGCCTTGAGGGATGATACCTGAATAAGCGGATCATCCAGATAAGGAAAGATCTAAACCCTTTCATTCGGCAAAAAGCAATGCCCTGAGCGGGGCATTTGGCAAATAGCTTTGGGGCAGTAGAGAGGCCAAAGAGCAAAGCAGAGAACTGAAAACGCAAGGAAGAAACAGAAAAAACGCAAACATTTCCTGAAGAGGGATGAATGGGGACATGAAGGTAGACCTGGGGAAGAAGAAAAAGAAGAAGAAATACAGTTTAAAGAGAACATCCGAAAGGAGAGACCTTGAGAAATGTGTTGAGATGAGAAAGGTCCAGAACTGGTCTCCCTGTTCCCTCCCTCCTGGGAGCCAGAAACTTTCTGGAATAAAAAAATACCTCCCTTCCTGAGTAGAGGGCACAGGTTGAATGATGTCCTGGGTCAAAAGAGAAAGAAGCACCTCTGCAGAGAGAGGAAGCTTTTCTCAAGGATGTTGAGGGGATGCCCAGAAAGGCAGGAAGAGATTTCCAAACCAGGAAATACCTCTGGAAGATAATGGACAGAACCCAACAGTCTGTTGTGATCCTTAATCAATTTGGAAGAGACAGGGAAAGATGAAGGGACAAGGGAACATGACCCAGGGAAAAGTGAAGCAAACTGTCAAATGGAACCTGGCTTGTCCTGAAAAGGAAGTTTTTGAGGAAAAGGGGGTCTCTGTCTAGACTTAGCAGGAGGTACACGTCTAAAACACTTTCCCCCTTGGGTGGAGGGCGAGACTGTCTGTGAACCAAAGCAAATTTGGAATGGTAATTTCTCTGAAACTTTGGAAAAGGAGACCAAAAATATGTTTCAACTCCTGCAAGGCTTTGCACTTATCCTGGGGAGATTTAAAAAGTTCGCCGGCAGCAGTACCATAAAGATTTCTATTACCCAAAGGAGCATCCGACAATTTGGCCTTAATGTCACCAAGCAAAGCCTGAAGATGAAGCCAAGAGTAACACTTCATAACAAAACCAAATGCAACAGCCCTGGAAGAAGCATCAGCTGCACCATAAATTGACTTAGAGTGGGGTGCAACTGGAGAGGCCGAACCCAACAAAGAAATGGCTGAAGCCATCCCCAAAGAATCAGGAAGGTCAAAAATCACTTGAGAAAGGAGGGCTAAAACATACCTGGTCACACGAGTCTGGTAATTAACAGCCCTAAATAAAAGACAGAGTAGCAGCAGTACAGACCTTTTTGATTAGCCTCTCAATGGCCCTACTATCCTTATCTGAAGAAAGCAACCTGGTAGAAGCTAACAGCTTTGTAGGCCTGTTGGAGGATACAGACACCACAGAAAGATCAGCAGAAATGCATTTATACTGAAATTTACAATCATCAGGCACCTTGTAAAATTTGTCAGGTTTCTTAGGAGCTGGAGGCTGAGAATCAAAGATTACAGAAGCTGCTGAAAAGGTATCCAGGAGGGCAGCCAGAACTGGAAAACAGCAGAAGGCTTGGGAGACTCCATTTGGAGGAGCTCATAATATTTCTTCTGGATATTAGAAACCTGTGAACAATTCCAGTTAAAGAATTCCATCATATAGGAAACAGTGTCCCCAGAGAAGAGTTCCTCTAAAGTGAAATCAGGACTACGATACCTCTTCCTCTGAATCATATTCTAAGGGGGAAGGGATCCGAAAAGAGTAGGCTAATGACTCTTCCTCTGAATCCTAATCCTCTGAGGAATCCTGCTCCCTAGGTCCCTTAAGAGGCGTGGAAGACCAGGGAAGGACAGGCACAGAAACCCCTTGAGGAGGCTTTAAAGCCATTAAAGCATTAAACAATCCCCTCCTTGGCAGGAGATCCCTTATGTTAGGAATACTACAACAGTGATATGAAAGGACATTTATGCAGATACCAAAACAATAACATAATTCTTTCAGATAACACTGGTCTTCCATTGTGCTCCACTATATCCCCTCCTTCCTGAAATCTTACACTTACAGACTTTCTCAAGATCATAGGTTCGCAGGAATTTCAAGGCAGTTGCATCAAAAGACTAGGTTTACCATGCCAGCGCCCACCCTCATGCCATACCCTCCCCCCCTTCAAGAAAAGAAAAACAGGTCAGTCCAGGGGTGAATTTAGGGGTAGTCATCCAATCACTTGGGTTAGATCTGAAGGATGCTAGGGTGTCACATTATTTAGCTTGGAGAGGAAGTCTGCTCCAAAGGTGTTAGGTAACAAATCTGTCCATCTACCGAGTTTTATTTTTCTGTTGTTGGAGATTTACGTTTCTTATGCGTGAATGGGTGTACCTACGTTGAAGGTTGTGCGTCAGGGCTGGCAACTCAGCACATAAAAATCTACTGCCAATCATTAGCGGACCGGAGTTCCGCTGTGGCGACCCCTAACCGGGAAAAGTCGAAAGACACAACATTCCAATGTCAGCAGAGCTATTTAACTTGCTGAGGTACAGGAAATTGATAAGAACTGGGTCTCTAATAGCTTGCAAGGCACAGATCATCCGCATAAGAACACAAGGGGTACTGAGTAAAGGGGCAGCATTTCAAGCCTATTCTGGTAGCTTGAGGTCTTTAGACTTCTTGGTTATGAACTGTAGGAGCATTTTTCAATGGCCTAATATGTTTAGATAACTCTCCTGTCCAATATGTCTAAGAAGGGCATTGTAGAAGGATATGATAACCTCTTTTGACCTGTATGACATTAGTTGTGCTACACAAAAAGATTTTCTGACTATTGTGACTACATGGTGATCAAATGAGATAGACTTATAAATTAAGGTTCCCAGATCCCTTACTACACTGATGTTTAGGAGAACACTTCTGGACTCAATTTCTAAAATACAAAATTTGGCAAAAGTGGGAGGCTTAGAACGCGTAGCTGCAGTACAGATTTCTAGAACTGAATCACATTTAAAACAAGCACCAGAAACTGCTACAACCAAAGCACTGCATCCTGGAAACATGAGATTTGACAGGACCAGAAAATGATTTTTAGGTCTTTAATATAATAAATGCAATACAACAAAAAAATGGGTTAAACCTGCTTTGTTATGGACATATCTGCCCTAACCCAAGTAAACACAATAAATTGCTTAGTTTCAAGGAGATAAGCTGTGTCAGGCAGAAGGTATCAGGAACACTTATGACATCTAAAGGAGTATGGAAAGCATGGAGATATTGTGGTGATTTATGCAGCTAGATGTCTCCTCTGGTCACTCTGTTAAGCAAAATTAAATTAGTTTTATTTTTTCCAGTTAAAATTGCTCATTCAAATTCAGTGTACTGGTGGTGTATTAAAATATCCTGCATACCACAAGGGAGAATGAAGGTGGAGATGGAGGGCTACTACTGTTAAAGATGGACAGTGAAGCCAATCTGAAGTTGAGTGGACTGCCTGAAGGCAAAGAGAATGGACTGTTTGGACTTTGTTAGAATAAAGATGTCAGCCAGGACTGGGTTTACAAAGAAGTCACTGTAATCAAGAAAGTTTACTGACTACAGTAAACTCTAGCAGAGTAATAGTATAAAAAAATCAAGAATAATGTTACTATCATTCTGACATGTTAAGAAAAGAAACCAGTTTTATTCCAAATGTGGAAACCAGAAAACAGACACCCTGTAGATGGGCCAACTGATTTTAATACAGCCTGATTTTTCTGAAGTTATATTGCACAGATACTACAATACACTGAGATGATTATGGAATGAAGGAGTGGGAAAATCAAGTACAAACTGACTTTCACAGCTATTCTGAAACCATTTTTTTCCCAGAGGGCATGCATTTACTAATGCAAGAATTGTGATGCTGAAGTTGCAAAACTTGCTGGGCTTGCTGATAATGATGTTGAAGAAACAGAGGGACTTGACTTTTGCAAGAAGATGGCTCCGCAGTTGTGCAGTGGTTAGCGTTGTTGCCTCACAGCAAGAGGTTCTCTTGTTGGATTCTCTGCTGGGGTGCCTTCTGTGTGGAGTCTGCCATGTCCTCCCTGCAGTCATGTGGGTTTCCTCGGGTCTATATTAGATAATCAAACTTTCAAATGTTCGACTATCATATGGTCAAAACCATATGATCAAACTTTTAAAAGTTCGAAAATCTAATAAAAAATAAACTACACAAATAACCTACCTGAACGTTTTAAGCAGGGGGCAAGCCTCCCTGCACCCCCCACTCTTTAAATATACCAACCCCGAGATCGCACTACAGTGGAGAAAAGGGGAATCTTCCCATTACACGCTGTACGGAGATCGCCGTTAAAACATTCAAACTTTCAAAAATTTGATCATAAGGTGTCGACCATATGACAGTTGAACTTTTGAAAGTTCAATCATCTAATATAGACCCGGTTTCCTCTGGGCGCTTCGGTTTCCTCCCACATTCCAAAGACATGTAGTAGGTGGATTGGGCGCTCTAATTAGTGTAGGTGAGAGTGTGTGTGTGTATGTGTGTGTTATGAATGAACTACCATGGTAGGGCTAGCCACCCGGCGGTATAAACTTTGGCTCGAGATGACTGTCGCTGTTGAAGTGACACCCAAACGCCATGTGCAAAAATGGGAAAAGAGGTTGAGGATGGAGGGATCCCTCAAGTTCTGTAACATATCCTTAGTTGCCACAGTGATATAATTTTTAACCCCTGTTCCTAAATACTTCATTTTATCATGTCCCCATAAGTATGGATATTGCTGAACCAATTTGTATGTGGGTACATAATTTACAGCTATTGTTTTTGTTTTAGCTTCATTAATTTTGCATCCCAAAAAGGTCTGAAACTGTTTCAATATGTTCCACAGCACTGTAATATCCATTCCTGTTTTTTTCAGGTATAAAATAATACCATCTGCAAATACAGACAGCTTTTCTTGACTACCATACCAATTATATCCTTGAAATTCCAAGTCCCTTATTTTCTTTGCCAGTGGTTCTAAATATACTGCAAACAACAAAGGGAAGTGAGGATAACCCTGCCTGTTTCTTCTGCTCAAGCAGAGATTATCAGAGAGGACCCCACCCATTTTAATTTTTGCCTCTGATCCCTCAAATATCCTCATAATCAACCTTATAATTTTATCAGGGAATGCAAATGCTTCCATTGCTCTTCTCTGGGCGGCACAGTGGTTTAGTGGTTAACACTGCGCCTCACAGTAAGAGGTTCTCCAGTCTTCTGCGTGGAGTTTGCATGTCTTCCCTGCATTCACTTGAGTTTCCTCCGGGTACTCCAGTTTCCTCCCATATTCCAAAGACATGCATTTGGAAAGTTTCTCCACGGACCTCCGCTGAAAATAGGTTCTGTCCTAGCTGGACTTTCCCAGTCAACAAATAATAAATAAAAATAAAGTCCCAGCTTACTCTGCCAAATGCTTTCTCTGCATCAAGACCCACTAACAGTGGTATTTTCTTACATTCTGCTTCCCTTTGGATCGTTACTATTCTGTTAATGTTGTCAAATGTTTGCCTCCCCTCCACATAACCACATTGATCCATATCTATAAATTTTGGCATTACTTTTGCCATTCTTTTAGCCATTATACACAAACACTTTATAATCATAATCTAGTATCGAAATGGACCTGCATGAACCTGGATCTGATGCATCTTTAACCTCTTTAGGTATTACAGCTACTATCGCTTTTTTCCAGGATGTTGGTACTTCTCAAAGCCATTTCTCTTTATCAGTTTGCTTGCTAGAGACATAAGAACCACATATAAAACTGTTTACTATAAGAAAAAGCCTTATAATATTCAATACTCTTTTTCATTTACTTTCTTTCTTGTAAAACTTGTTACTATATAAAGCTAATGACCTTAACCCCGTCATTCCCCTATGCAAGAATGGGAAAAAAGCACACTATTTTTTTCTTTTGCCATGCTACTTTAACCAGATTTTTTTTTTTTTTTTACATTGCAGTGTTTACATTTCTTACATCTGAACAAGGATTACAACACTGCTTTGATCGCAAAATGATTCGTGCCACCAATGACGGTATGGGCAAAATAAAAAGCTTTGAGATTTTCTTTATGCTTTAAATATTAGAAGGACCAAGTGCCATATAAAAGTGGGCAAGAACATCCCTATTTGTTTATCCCAGCAGTCGAATTGTGATTTTGTTTCTAACAATTTTATTTTGGCATAATATATCTGAGGAAGGATAAATCAAGAGCTCTAACAAAACTGATGGACAATTTTCATTGAATTCATTCAATGTAGAAGTACAACAGCTGTATACAATAGCTTATCACCTGCAATAGGAGATGTGCCATTGTTAGGTGGACTGCTTACACCAGTGGGGACTGTTCTTACTGGCAATCGGCTTACTCTAGCATCTGCACATCCCCTCCCCTTGCAGTAACCACTGTACGCAAATAACAGCACAATATCTTAAAACAAATATCAAAAGGCATTTAACCATCAGTCTGAGGTGACTGCATAAATGATTTGTTTTAAGAGTATTTTTGTCTGATAATGCCTTTTTTCTAATGATGATTGTATGCAGACTTTGCAATGTTCCTATAGGTTTCAGCATTCTGCATAACGTATTAGTAAGCCAGTGCTGGTAAATACAACAATCAGGACTCGTAAGTACGTTTGAAGTTCAACAACACAAAAGGTGACCCTGAATCCTTGCAGTACTTTTAAGGATTGTCCAATATTATAATCTTATTTCCTTCTACCTCCACGGAAGGGTAAGATACAGAGGACCCAACTCCATGGGTGGTTAAGTTTGTTCATTTTAGGGGGAGGAACTTACAGGACCAAAGCAAACCCCTTAAATCAGTCACTCCCAAAGTGCTTTTTTGTATACCTCCATTTAACGCCCAATGCTCCTTAAGGTGTCTTGACATTTTTTGAGGCTGGCGTCTTTAATTTAATTATTAGCAGTTTATAAGTAGTAGCAGGTTTGGTTCAAATGTGAACAGAGATTAAGACCTGACTGCATCCCAGATGACTGGCATTCGATAAGCAGCTCTGGCACTACCAGAGCCAAACAGACTGAAAGAAAGGAAGGAAAGCAGTGAAGGGGCATAGCATGCTTGCCTCTCACTGGGAAAGGGGGTTCACCACACACTAAGAACACATTGGGCAGGGTTACTTACTATCATGCTTTCTTTGTGGAAGTGAAGGAATGCTCAGCCGCGACAACCCACCGCAAATCATATTTTCCTCACTGCATCCAAGTGTGCCCTTATAGTCACTACAGCTCAAGTGATGAAAAGGAAATAAAAAATAACAACCAAAAAAATAATAAAATCCAATATTCCAAAAATAACGACAAAAAGCAGGATCCAGCACTCGTTTATTGGATAGTCTCTCTAGCGCCTCGGCTTTCGCCTTCAAGGAGAATACTATCTGATTCATTCAAACACATATTTATACCATTCAATTAAATTATTCAATTAAACAATTTATCAATCAATTATATAAAAAAAACTTTCCAGTTGCATTCTAAATTAATGCCTCTAGGTGTCATAGTATCAAATTTGAGTATAAAAACTGTTTCTTTATATAACAATTTCCTTTTGACTATTTCATCTTTTTTATTCATAACTATATGTTCCAAAATAGTAGCAGATATACCCTTTGGATCACTATTGTGGTGATCTCTAAAATGTATTGCAAGCGGGCTTTCTATTTTTTTATTTTTAATATCTCTTGGATGCTCCTGCAACCTTATTTTAAAAGCCCGTTTACTTTCCCCTATATAAAATAATCCACACGGACATCTCAATGCATATACAACTACTTCCGTATTACATGAAAAATGCCCTAAGGGATAAAAATTCCTCCCATTTATGCAATCAAATGTTCTACATACATACTGACAAGATATACATTTGCCACATGGATAAGTTCCCATTAATCTCACACTTGTATCTAAACTTATTTTAGGGGTGAAAAATCCAGCATGGACTAACATGTCTTTAAGGTTTCTCCCTCTTTTATAAGAAAAAGTTATATTTTTTGGAAAAATTTCCATTAGATCCTTATACTTAAATAATGAATTCCAATAGAACTTAATTATCTGACTAGTTCTTTCTGATAACAAATCACAGGTCATAACCATATACATTTTTTCTAAATCTTTCACTTTTTGATTTCCATAAGAATCATTATTAAATTTCTTTTTAACCTTCCCTACATTACTTTTTTTAACCTTATTTAAAGACAATGATACTTCCTGCGCATCATAACCCCTTCTAACATGTAACTGTGATATTTTTTCTAATTCTATATCCACTTCATCCGTATTATTATATAATGTTTTTATTCTTATAAATTCACCATATGGCAAAGATTTCATAAGATGCGGTGGATGACAACTACATCCATCCAATAAATGTAAATTATTTTCAAATTTGCGGAACACTTTAGTAACAATTTTACCATTCTCACCTCCCTCTAGAGTGACATCCAAAAAATTGACCTTATTTCCCAACTGGAAGCCATCAAATTTCAAATCAAACTCATTTTCTTGTAGGCCCTCCAAAAAACTATGTATTTCCTGCTTTCCCCCTTTACAGATAAAAATTAAATCATCAATGTAACGATAATATTTCACTAAATTTTTCCTAAAAAAATCCATCCTATATACAAATTCCATCTCAAAAAAATTCATCATTATATTTGCATACATGGGGGCAAAAGCTGCCCCCATTGCAGTGCCTTTTAGCTGATGAAATAACTGACCATCAAAATAAAAATAATTATTCTTAAGGCAGAATTCTACTAGTTTCACAATATAAAATGACAGAGGACTATCCCCCAACAATTTTTCCAATGCTTTTAATCCATATCTATGTTTTATACTAGTATATAAGCTTTTAACATCTGCTGTGAACCAATACATATCCTTAGTCCATATAATTGATATTTTTTCTAAAAATTCAAAACCGTCTTTAATATAAGATGCCTGTTTAATAACATAAGGGTATAAAAAACTATGTAAGAATATACCCATATTATGTAAAAAATAATTACATGCTGATACAATAGGACGGGGGACGTTCTACATTCTTATGAACTTTTGGTAGACAATAAAATTTAGCTATTTCACAATTGTCTGTCTCAAATTTTTTAGTTATGTCTTCTTTTGAAAAATAACCCAATTGATGTCCCTTCTGAAGTAAAACATTAAATTCTTTCAGTGCTTGTTCATATTCCTTGATATCACATCTGCTATAGGTTTCACTATCATTTAAATGTTCCCAGCACATTGCAGCATATTGAGTATAATGCATCAATACTATTTTATTACCCTTATCCGCCGGTTTTATTATTAATTCTTTATTTTTAAATAATCTTTGTAGGGCTTGCCATTCTAATTTGGTCAAGTTATATTTAATATTCTGTCTTTTAACATCAAATTCATCATAAATAGACTCTATAACAAAATCTATCATTGCTGCAAAATAATACCTTCTTGATGAAAAGGAAATAACCTGATGCTGTTTAACTGACTCATGGAAGAGCACTGATCTTAATGTTTCTGCTGCTGCTCTTTATGCAAATCAATAAGATGTCTTCTGCCTACATTCTGTTTTGTATGCTGCGTATTTTACAGACTATGCATCTAGTTCCTACCAAATCTGGCCTATTTCCTGCCTATTTACCTTCGTACAGTAGACTAGTTTATACGTACATTTGACAATAGCAGCAAAAAACAGTGAAATGCCTGCCAGCACCTTGTTCTACACACTGACTGAAGTATTACATAAAGAAATCTCCACTTTGTGTTGCTGTGCTGCTGACACAGTGTCCTTGAGTGGATCATGCTGCACCATAGCTCTCAACCTTCCATCTCCAAAATGTGGAACACTGCCTCTCATAATATGTAACGAATGGGCAAAATGTGGAACACTTACTAACAACTTCAACTAGGAAGCTCAACGGATGGTTAAAATGTGATACTTTATACTTTTAAAAATTTATTTTCATGAATTTGTATGATTCAGCACTATTTTCCATGAATATCAGTTAAAAAAATTCATAACACTGAATGTGTGATAGACCCTTTCAATGTGGAACTTCGAGTAACATGGGTTTTATAAGACCCAAAATGAGGAATGTTCCTCATAATGAGGTAAACTTGAGAGGTATGTGCTGCACTGGTGTGATTCATGAAGATGGAACACTGATCGTCCAAGAACAAGGGCAAATTCAGCAGTCTGTTGGTTATAAACTGCTACACCATGTTAGCTCTGCTGACTGTCACACTTACAGGGTTCCAGCAGATCTCGGAACTAGGGCAGTGGGACCTACATGGAAGGAAGGCTATACAACATTGCCCCATCACAGAATCAGACCATAAGTGGGGGCTCAAAACCCAAAAGAGGGAGGCTTGAGAGCTGGCAAGCCGGGGTGGGGGGGTCGAGTGGCAAAAAGAGCAAAGATAACGTGCAACTACTTTTATGCATGTGTCTGCAGTATTTCTCTTTTTTCTGGGATGACATGAATTCCCACCCTACTAATTTAACTTTCTAGATATTCTGTTTTTCATTTTAATGTTAAGTCTCGGGCACAAACTTTGGCTCTTTGTGGACTTATGACAGTAGTACATAATGTCTTCACCTCATCATGCTCATCACTTTGATGAGACAAAGCTGTATCATTCTATCACTTCCTGCACTAATACGCTGGGTCTCCTTCTATCATGGTAATCCTGCACACAAGCTGAATGCAGAATGTCCATTTATTAATGGATCACAGTTTGCATCAGCATTCATTTTCCAGACAAAATTAACCATGAACTATAAAACTTTAATATCTAGCATTAGTTTCCAACTGTAATCCTCAGTGATTTACTAGAAAATCACAAGCTCTATGATGGACGGACAGGGAAAAATATGAAGCAAAATAAGGGATGCTCTGCAAAAATCATGGCTAGATGTAAGTTAAGATTCAGAGATATTACCCAAAATCAGGGACAATTAAGAGTTATGGATTTTCCCTTTTTAATTTCTCCAAATCTTTTGGGTTTCTAATACTATGACGGGAATGGACCCCATTCCTAAGTTTGATGTCAGCCAAAAGTGCTCTTTGCAGCACCCACAATGTGCCCAGTAATTGCTCTTCCTGCAATTTGTATGGAGTTACATGTATTGGTAGCTTATCTATATACGACTGTAGACTCTTTGGGTCTATATTATATCCTCGAACACTTAAAGCGAACGCTGATTGATCGAACTTATTTTCGCGAAACTGCAAAATATCGAAGCAGCAGAAACTCGAATTTTTTCCTAGGGAAAGAACTCAGTTGTTCGTTTCTGTTGCTTCGGTATTTTCAGTGTTATGGTGGAAAGTTACCGGTCGGATTTAGGTAAGTGTGCGATTGTGTGGATGTGAGTGTTAGGGTGATTTAGGTGAGTTAGGGTTACGGCTCGGGTTAGGTGTGTGTGCGATTGAGTGGACATGAGGGTTAGGGCGGATTTAAGTGAGTTAGGGTTAGAAAGCGGGTGAGGTGACTGTGTGATAGTGATGGACCTTAGGGTTAGGGTTTGGGTTAAGGTAAGTGGGTAGTTAGTGGTGTGTGCATAGTTTAGTGTAGGGTTAGGTATCAGATTTTAGGTGTATGTGTGTGGATTTCTGTTTGTTGTGCTTGTGTTGTGTGTATGTGTTTTGGATCAGCAATTTTTTTCCCTGGGACTAGCACACTCATACATGTTAACACTCTGGCAGTTCTCTCAAAATGTCACTGTTGCCTGCACGTGTTACTTATATGCACGTGCTTACATCTGGAAATGCTACTTAAAGGTATATACACACACTGACTACACTACATCCTCCCTTTTGAGAAATAGTCCACATATGAAATGACAGTATTTAATGACATGCAATTTACAAAAATGATCGCTTGGCATGCAATTACACAGAACTAATTATTTGACATGCAATCATACAAAATTAGACACATATAAAACAATCATGTCCAGGTTGTTGTGTATTTTACACTATGTCTAGAAATACGACCTGACCATGTAACATAATGTATCTAGCAATGGGGACTGTTTTCAAGGAATGTTCAACTTTGGGGACATCTGGGACACCACCAGGAATGGGAATGGATACTGAGACATGTTCTTCGGTATGAACATTATCAGGGTTGCTCTGAGATCTAAAGTCTGTATCACAAGTACAACGCTGCGATACAGTTTCTGATACAGGAAGAAGATGTCTGCAGTTTCCCCTGTACTCTGTACCCTCAGATTCCACTAAGTAGGATCTCGGCTTGGTACATATACCTCTCACTTGACCGATTCGATCAAAGCCTTTCACCGTTTGCATACTCACAGTCTCTCCTTTTAACGGACGAAGAAATCTGCTAGTTTTATCATAACTGGACTTCTGAGAAGAATGCTTCTTAAAAAGTTGGGCTTTAATTGCTCTATTGTTGTTAGCATAAGGCACCAACAAACTAGACCTGATAGGTAAGGTTGTTCTGGTTTACCTAGATAGAAGTCTTTGAGCAGGCGAGTCAAGCAGGTTGTCATAGGGTATATTTCTGAGACTGAGTAAATTCAAGAAGATATTGATATTGTCATGCTTTGACCTCTCCATTACTTGCTTTGCACTCTGTACTGCACATTCAGCAAGGCCGTTTGACTGAGGATATTCAGGACTGCTAGTAACATGGATAAAGTCCCACTCAGTTGGTTCTGTGACTGGACAAATCATACCTTCCTGCACCATTTTGTTTTACCGGATCTTGTCCTGCATACCTACTGGAACTCTTCTTGCTGGTCTGACCACTGGACAGACCTTTGGGTCTACTTTCATGGAGTATACGACTGGAAGTTTGCCTAGCTTGTCTTTGAACACATCAGCATACTCTTATAAAACAGTATCAGTAAAGCTGGAACTGGGACATGTGCGTACATGATGGACTTTTTTGGAAAAAAGAAAGCAGTTTCATTCTTAAACTGTCTTCGAGACCTAATAATGACTGCACAGGTCTTCACACAATTGGCCAAATTAAGTTGCTCACCAGCTCTCACTTTAGCAAATGTTTTTGCTGACATTACATTACACTTTGAACCAGTATCTACTTTGAGCTCTGTGGATTTACCATTGACCAGAACAGTACAAAACACTTCATTCTTTGCCAACAAATATATTGCATTAATCTTTTCACCGACTGCTGATACACCATCTACATAGAAAGTAGGGCTGAAGCTCTTTATATGATCAACTTACTTTTTTAAGTGACCTTTCTTAATAACTGAATGAGGCTTGCTTTATTTACAAAACTTTTGAAAAAGGTTCTCTGAAGTACAGGCCAACACTAAGAGACTTTGGCTAACAAAGTTCACAGATGACTGTAAACTGGGAGCCATTATTGAATCCCCAAATGATGTGGATATTCTACAAAAGGGCCTTACAGAAACAGATGGTTGGTGCCAGAGCCATGGGCTCAAGCTTAATGCCAAGAAATGTACAGTTATCCTCTTTGGGAAAAACCATGTACCCATGAATTACCACATAGGTGGCAGTACACTAAACCCCGAAAGTGTGATGACAGACTTAGGGACACAGGTGGACAGTGGTCTCACCTTTGATATCCACATTGCCACAACAGTCTGGAAATCCTTCTATGTGGCACACCTCATCACTAAGGGCTTTTCATCCAGAAAAAAAGGAGGTCATTGCCCCACTGTACTCATCCCTCATTAGACCCATTATAGAGTACAACGCCACATTTGGTATGTACCTCACAAGACATCTGCAACAGCTGGAAAGGCCGCAGAAATACCTCACTAAAAGAATCACAGGCCTAAAGCAGATGCCCTATACTGACCATCTAAAAAAACTCCAGCTATACTCTGTGGCATATCGTCTACTCAGAGGCGATCTCTGCTTAACATACAAGGCCATGTCAAACCCTGAACTGTTGGACATGCTCCACTTGAAGAAATCCCAATCCCTCAGAGCCACATGCACCAGGGATCTAAACCTTGTCATCACAATGAACAATGAAATATACACCAGGATCTTTATTAAATAAAGCTTTCGGGTCTACACCCTTCATCAGTATAACTTAACATATAAAAAATCACCATTTAAATAGGAGAACATAAAGTCACATGCTTCAACCCAACCCACCTAACAATAAAAATTTAAAGCTACAATGAATCAATAAATATATGCAAAGTAGCACATAAAAAATCACATCTATAAAACATATACATTTTTATAAATAAACAATTTTATACTGTTTCATATGAAATCACAAGCACCATACTTAAAAATTAATAATTAATAATTAAAACTTAAACTTATAAAACTTCTCTCTGTCTTTTAGCCAGAACGGGCTTTAGACTAACTGAATTATTTAGGCCTGGGGCTACATCAGCTTGAAGTCTAATAATCCATTCTAGTTCTTTCAATTCCAATAAATTATTAATGTCACCCTTCCTCAGACCTACCTCTACCTTACAAAGAACCCTAAATCTAAAAGTATGTCCCACACCTTCATCCAATATATGCTTACTTAAGGCATTGGTGGGCAACTTCCTCTTGATTTCAGACCTGTGTTCCACCATTCTCTCCCTCAATTTTCTTATAGTTTTGCCTACATAGAATGAGGTGCAACACACACAGGTAGCCAAATATACTACTCTCTCCTCATTACAAGCAGTAATTGTTCTCATGGTAAATGTCTCATTAGTTATAGGATGTGTAAATGTAGCATCACCTGTATAAATGTCACTGCAACAAGTACAATTATAGCATTTCACTGTTTTAGCCACCCTTCTGTCATCTCCATTTTTATTCTGAAAATCCTTGTAGCACAATTTCTGCTTCAAAGCTTCAGAGCTCCTATAGGCGAAACTAGGTTTATCACCTACTATAGACCTAATCTCAGGCATAGCAATTAAAATTGCCCAATTCTTCTCAATTATGCTACAAACACTATGAGAATTTAGGTTATAAGTTGTCAAGTACCTAACAGCAATGTTATTACCCAACATCACCTGTCTAGTAGCACTATTCTCACTACAGCCTCGTAATATAGGTTTATACCTGGGCTCTCTTTCAATAATTACATCTTTAATTACTTTATTTATAAATTCCTTCGAATAACCACTCTTCTCAAACTCCACTGCCATAGCATTTACCTGCTCTTGAAACACTTCATCCTTTGTATTTAATCTACTCAGCCTAATAAACTGTGCTTTCAACGTTCCTTTGAAAATATGAGGGGCATGCATGCTGTTTTTATTAACATACCTAAGGGCATCGCCCGTTCTGGCTAAAAGACAGAGAGAAGTTTTATAAGTTTAAGTTTTAATTATTAATTATTAATTTTTAAGTATGGTGCTTGTGATTTCATATGAAACAGTATAAAATTGTTTATTTATAAAAATTTATATGTTTTATAGATGTGATTTTTTATGTGCTACTTTGCATATATTTATTGATTCATTGTAGCTTTAAATTTTTATTGTTAGGTGGGTTGGGTTGAAGCATGTGACTTTATGTTCTCCTATTTAAATGGTGACTTTTTATATGTTAAGTTATACTGATGAAGGGTGTAGACCCGAAAGCTTTATTTAATACAGATCCTGGTGTATATTTTGTTGTTTTATTCAAGCAGTTGCAGTAACACCTATTGCTGAATCACAATGAACAAAACATGCTGGAGGGATAGGTTCCTGACCCAGAGACTCCCCATACTCTGGAAGAGACTGCCTATACATGTCAAGCAGAGCGCCTCCTTGGCACTCTTCAAAAGGAACCTGGATGGGAGATAGGAAATTCACCCCGGGGATCATGTCAGTCACCCTGCTAGATGGATGCCCAAGGAAGTAAACACTGCAGGAAGGAATATCCAGGGAAGTGTTATGGCTAGGCTTGTATAGGCCCTAGGGCCGATAGCCTAGTACCAACCTATGAACCTATGAACGTGTGGCATTGCTGACCAAATGTTAAGTACTTTCTTTTAGACTCATGGTTGGCACCACAATTACGACAGTTAACAATAAGACTTAACTTGGGGTTTGCTGATTCACCTTTATACTGCACTGAGCATGCCCTTTTTACTGAGCTAGTCGTGGAACTTGCTAGAAAGTTATGGGTCCTCCCTGCCACACTTGCAGGGGTCATTGCTGTCATGTGCTTAGGCCTGTTTCTGCTTGACACGTATTGCATGCTGTCTATGTTTGCTTTAGATGCTGTTGAAACCATGCTCTTTTCACCTGTAAAAGCACAATATGGCAAACACCAAGAAGAACTAAAGAACTATTCAGTCCGAACAAGCAACCAAATGAGAGATGGAGCGCTGAGGAACGATATAAACTTTTCAAAATAGTTTATTAACGTTGTCAGTACAATTCTGCATTTTCGTATAAAACACTTCTTCAGATAATTTCATGTGATTCAAATGCTGTTTAAATACTGTGACGAAATTCAAATACGAATAATTGGATATCCAGTAATGATTAAAATAAAACATCCATTTTCAAGGTTTTCAAGAATATAAATAAATAAATAGTCTTGATATTATTAACCTAATTTATTTATATTCTTGAAAACCTTGAAAATGGATGTTTTATTTTAATCATTACTGGATATCCAATGATGTTTCGTATTTGAATTTCGTCACAGTATTTAAACAGCATTTGAATCACATGAAATTATCTGAGGAAGTGTTTTATACGAAAATGCAGAATTGTATTGACAGCGTTAATAAACTATTTTGAAAAGTTTATATCGTTCCTCAGCTCTCCATCTCTCATTTGGTTGCTTGTTTGGACTGAATAGTTCTTTTCACCTGTAGCATACCTGTGTGCCTTTCTGTGAGCTCATGGATTTGACAAATCTCTGCGGCTTTGTTTAATGTTAAATCATTGCCACAAAGCAAAATCTTTCTCACTGCACCACTATTAACAGCACATTCCTGCCCTTTATTAACTCATCCTTCAAGTCACCAAATCTGCAGGTTTTAGACTTATTTCTCGAGTCAGTGATGTAAGCTGCAAAAGTTTCACCTGGCTTTTGGTCTTTTGTATAAAATAAGTGCCTCTCTAATGTAAAATTTGTTTGAGGTTTGCACGTTTCTCTAAATTTACGTTTTAAGCCCTCAGGGTCCTCTCTTGATTCAGCCAGTACCACAATATGGCGTTTCTCCCTCTCCTGCATAAACTTCTGTTGCATACATAAATGAATGCTCTCTTTCAATAGCTTCTGACCCAGCTAAGTTGAGCAAAATAAATGTCCTTGTACGTGCATCTTTGTCAGAAAAAGCTGCTTATATGAAAATATTGTATTTCTGCTTGAATACTCTCCAATTCCCTACCATATTATGATCAAACACAAGTGGATCGGGTCTGTGAAATACCTCTGCCATATCAACATACAGTAGTGAAGGTGTTTGAAATTATGCATGGATATACACACATAAATTTATGCCAGAACTTTATGCCAGTATTTGTAATTATGTTCAATAGTACAGCAAACTCCTTGAAATAACTGCACTTGCCAAATAAGTCCCCACAGCACAAGAACACTTTGAAATCAATGTACTTTGCTAAACCACTCCTTATCAGTGTAAGACGTACTTTGAAATGACTGCACTTTGCAAATAAATTGTACACAGTGCAAAAACCTTTCAAAATGGCTGTACTTTGCGAAACAACTCTGCAAAGTGCAAGAAACACTTTGAAATTGTGGCTTTTTGTGAATAAATGCATACAGCACAAGAAACATTTCAAAATAGCTGTACTTTGACTGCACTTTCCAATATAACTGTACTTTGCACACAGCAAACTATTTTAAATAATTGTACTGTAATAAAGCACTCACTCTGCAAACACTATGCACACTTGAGATACTTTGAACAACTCTAGTTATGCTTTGAATGGCTTCAGTCAATGCGAAATAGCAGTTTGTGCCAAACAGTCTTTTACTAAAAAACATGCAGTCACCTCGCCCTTTAAGCTTTATTTGCCATTTTATTGTACCTGTTATGCCCCTTTAATCTCTTATCATGCTCATTATACTTTTCTTGTGCCCTTTTTACTTTAAACAGTAATTCTGAGCCCCATATGAATAATGTTGCTAGTCTTATCAAATATCTGATTTTGAACATCTAATGCGGTTTGTGCCTTTCGTTTGCTTAATAATATGTTTTTGTGCTACACGTTTAATTAATAATGCATTTTTGTGCCTTACAAATGCGCCATTTTATTTTCTTTGCCAAATAAATCATTTGTGCAGTTTTCTTTACCTTTAGCCCATTTATGTCCCTTTTTAGTTTGTCTGATCTCAGTTTCACTCAACCTGCTTAGTCTGCCGTCACCTTCACCTTCAACTCTGCACCTCATGGCTTGAAGAAGTAGCTCTTCTAATCCCGGTTCTGACACCATGTTGCTCATCTGGTCAGGATAAAACAGAAGAACATTCATGGGTTCAGTTCAAGCAGCTTTATTACACACAAACGCATCAGAAATTAGGCTTTGTAACTTAAACTTATAAACAGATTGACTACCACATTCATACATGTTAGCACTCTGGCTGCTCTCTCAAAACGGCACTGCTGCCTGCACATGCTCAGTATATATATGCATGTGATTACAACTGGAAAAGCTTCTTAAAGGTATGTACACATGCTCTGATTTACAAGTGGCCATGTGAAATGTCACAAAATGGAGAAGCAGCAGGATGGAGCAGCATTTAGCATTACTGTTTGACAGAGATTGGTTCTCATCTGTGATACCTTCCATGTAGACTTTGCAAGGTCCTCTCTGTTTATGTCTGGGTTTTGACCTGCTATTTCAGCTTCCATCCATCCTAAAGATGAGCTATAAGTGAACTGGCATTCTTCTAAGCCATCTGTAAGCATGCACTGCCATGTGTGAGTTTGTGCATCCTGCAATGGGCTGATACCCAGCCCAGGTTTATTTTTTTGCCTTGCTCCTAGAATGGCATGATAGGCTCTGGCTTCCTCATGACTCTGAATGGAATTACGCATGAAATAGAAAATGAATAAAGAAAAAATATAGTTGTGTAAAATCTTACCATAACAGGTGATGTCCTTCTCACTGTTTCAGTATCCATAACTAACAGGAACAGGCTCTTCTGATAATGATAGCCCAACATCTGGCCAGTATACCAAAACTTTTACATCCTGCAAGGGTTATATGCCAGATGTATGGTCCTGTGTAGGCGTAAGACATAAAGATGATGTATGAATGCATCATTCCCAGAAATGAAGTGCCCAGAAGAACTACAGCCACCCCAGTAAAAAGGAACACACACATCCAAATGGGAAACGAAACGGAAGATAGAGTAAAAGACCCCTCAGCCAGAAAAGAGTTATCAATAAAAGAAGGAACAGAAGGGGGCAGGAGAAAGGAACTGAATACTATAACAGTGAAAAAAGGACATCTACTGTTAAGGTACGATTTCACACAATTGTACTATGTCCTTCCATATCACAGTTGCAGTATCCATAATATATGGGAGAATACCAAAGTTACTAAAAAAAATGGGAGGACCTTAGCTTTGACCACCATGTTTCTACTGTAGTAAGGAAGGATTTATTTCTAGCACACTTGATTAGTAAAGGCATCGCCTTGAGAACAGAAGAGGTTATAACCCCTCTATACTCGGTACTAATACGGCCCATGATTGAGTATAACGCCCCATTCAGCATATACCATACAAAGCACAAGCAGCAACTGGAGATACCTCAGAGGTTTCTAACAAAGACGATCAAGGGACTCCAGCACATGCCTTACACAGACTGACTAAAGTCCTGTCACTATACTCTGTATCATATAGACTTCTTAGGGTGTGCCTGGCTTACAGAGCAATCTCAGACCCAAAACTAATGAATTTGCTGCATATCTGTAAATCAAACAGGACTAGTGCTACCCATTCCAGGGACCTAAATATGACCTACAAGTTAAATAGGACATGCTGGAGGGACACAATTTGTCTCCCAGCGACTGCCAGGTCTTTGAAATAAGTTACCTATTCATGTAAAACAGACCACCTCTATGACACTGATGAAGAAGAACGTGAACAAATGGATAGAGCACTGTAAATCCTTACCAGGGCTAGTGCCCACAGCCCTCCTGGACATGGGCAGCCATTACTAAATGCAATCTTGGGTAGTAGCTAACATTTCTATGGTATTACAAAATGGCTAAGCATGAAATGACCTCCAAGTCGATAGCCTAGCAATCTCTTATGATCCTATGAGGAGGAAGGCATACAGCAGCCCTCCACAAACTCAAAGGATAGCCCCAGTTCTGAAAATGATATCCAACTTGTAATGTTTAGTAAAAGTATGGTCAGAGAGCCAAGTGTCAGATTTTAGGATGGATCTCGTATAGAAACCCTTGAAGAAGGCTCCAGAAGAGTCTACTGCCCTTGTAGAATGAGCCCTCACTGAAGCTGAAAGCTGTTTTTCATGAAAGGAATAACAAAAAGAAATGGACTTACAAATCCAGGTAGAGATGGCTTGCTTAGAAACCACCAAATCCAATGTCATGGTATGAAAGGAAACAAAAGGCTGTTCAGATTTGGATACAGCCTTTGTCTTATGCAAGTAATACCTGATCTGTCCATGAAGATCCAAGGTGTGAAGAACCTTCTCACTAGCAGATTATAGAGAAGGAAAAAAGGAAGGAAGCTGGACAGACTGATTGAGAGACAACTCACTGATCCACCTTGGGTGTAAAGGAAGGATTAGTACACACAGACCATCCTGTCCCTATGAAAGATCAAAAAGGAAGGAATAACCATCAAAGCCTGAAGTTTAGAAACTCTCTTGGCTGAAGTAAGAGCAACTAACACAGCAGTCTTTCAGATAGATTATTACAAAGAAGAGGCTGGCTCAAAGGGAGCCAGAGTCAGCTTATCAAGGACAAAATTAAGGTCTCAAGAGGGAGAACTAGGTTTTCTTGGAGGTCTGATATGAGGGACACTTTTAAGAAACTGTTTGACCTCAAAACAAGAGGCCAAAGGTGAATTCAAGGGTAGATAAGCAGAGATTGCTGACAAGTGAGCTTTAACAGAAGAATATGGTAAGCTAGCATGGAGCAGTTTAGATCTTGCAAAAGACTGGACTGGGAGGAAGCTTGACACAGGTAATCCAAATAAGGAAATATCTGGATGCCCTGAAGCCTGCAAAAGGTTATGACAGGGACCAGACATTTAGTTAATAACCTTGGGGCCGTAGAAAGACCAAAGGGCAATGCAAAGAACAGAAAATAAGAGGAAAAAACAGAGAAACAGAAAATCTTCCTGAATAAACAGTGATTAGGAATATGAAGACATGCTTACTTAAGGTCTAGGGAGAACAAAAAAGCCTGTAGAAGGAAGATAGGAAACAGAGTTTTGATGGCAAGCATGCAAAAAGAGGAAATCTTTAGAAAGACATTTAGAAAGGAAAGATCTAGGACTGGCCTCCAGGATCCTTCTTTTCTGAGAACCAGAAATATTCTGGAGTAAAATCCATTTCCTCTTTGGGATACTGTAATGGGTTGAATCGTATCCTGATCCAGTAAATCCTGCAGAACTCCAGAAAAATGAGGAGTTGCTCTGGAGTAGGTTGCAGAAGACTGGAGCAAGGGGCAGGGGAAGGGATTTCCATATCATAAAATAAGCATGGCGGATAATGCATAGAACCCAAGAGTCCTAAGTTATCTGTTGCCAGACAGAGAGGGGGGCTTAGGGAAAGCCTGACAGACAGGGGGGTCTGGTCGAGGAGAAGAGGAGCAAATATGTCTGATGGAGATAGATTTGTCCTGAAAGAGGGCTTTTGAATTTCAGAAGTCTGAGTGGGTTTATAAGCAAAAACACGCTTTGAAACCCTCTTCCTTTTGAAAGGCTGATGAGGTTGCTTATGCACAAATGCAGACTTGCATGGATAGTTTCTCTGAAATTTGGGTAGGGAAGAAACAAAGAGTTGCTTAAGATCCTGCATCACTTTCCCTTTATCTTATACAGTCTTAAACAAGTGAGCAGTGATTATACCAAAGAGATTCTGATTGTCCAAAGGAACATCCAGTAACTTGGTCTTATCAGGTAAGGCCTGGAGGTGAAGCCAAGAGCACCTCTTAAATGGGCCAGAAGCAGCAGCTCTACAGAATGAATCAGCTGCATCATAATTGCATTTCATGGAGTGATGGGCCACCTGAAAAGTGGAACTTAATAAAGGGAGGGCAGTAGTCTTTCCTTCAGAGTCAGGAAGGGCAAACAATGCCCCCTCCCAAGTTGGGACAAAATAGCCAGAACATACCTGTTTATACGGGTTTGATAATTAAGGGTCCTGAAGGCCAAAGTGGCAGAAATGTACAGTTTTCCCCAGCCTCTTCATAGCCTTACTGTCTGTATCTAAAGGAAAAAGTTTGGAAGATGGCAAAATCTTGGTTGGCTTGTCATCAGAAAGACAGACCACAGCAAAGTCTGAAGGAGGACACTTATCAAAGTACTTAAAGGCCTCAGATACCTTACAAAAACAGTCTGGCTTCTTAAGGATGGGACGTTGGGAGTCAGGAGCCAAAGAAGAGCTGTAAATGGAACCAACAAGGCATCCAACAGAGGGGGGAAAGCAGAAGCTTTAGGAGATTCCATCTGCAACAGCTCATAATACCTCTTTTGAATATCAGAGACTTGTGAGCAGTCCCACTTAAAATACACCATTCATGCGAACTACTGTCTCTCCTCAGGACAAACCCACAAAGAGAAAGTCAGGACTCAAGGAATCTTCTTCTTCAGACCCATAGTCTAAAGGAGAGGTAATTTGTGAGGAGTAGGTCAATGGACTCATTCCCTGACTCAACCTCCTCATATGAAGAATCGGACTCCCTAGTCCTTTTAGCCAAGTAGAAAAAAAGAAGAAGCAGTAACAGACCCCCCCCCCCAGTGGTCCTAAGGCCATCAGGCCATTGAACGAGCCCCGAGTAAAATCCTGCAATGCCTTCTGAGGATCTTTACCATTGGGATGAATGTGTTTTGGATTCTGCTTTTTCTTCAGTGGGACATCTGCTTTGACCAACCTAGGAGGCTCTGAGCCATGTCTACATTCAATAAGGGTAGCCAGGACATCTACCCTCACCAAACTCTGAGAAATCCCTTTAGGCCCCTCAAAAATGAATGGTTGTGGTTCCTCTTCAATGTCCACTGCAGATGTGTGCACTCCCTCAGTGGACTCCAAGAAGCCGCATACAAGCCGGCCTCTGACAGGACTGTAGCACAGGAAACCAGTGTTTGCACCGGAAGGTCTTCACTCACCTCAACAGAGACATCCAGTGGAGGCCAGACAACAGCAGAGTCAGACCGAGACTTCTGTGTCTTCTTTTTAAGAGATGGCCGTACCTTTGGGAAGGCAGATTTAGGTATGGTGCCCTAGTTCAAAAGTTTGAGACATAGGTTCTCAAGATAAATAGATTGAGAAGACAAATGGATGTGAAGTGTTTTTGGAATAAAAGCCTGACAAACAGCACACTGGATATGATCATGTGAAGTACCTAGGCAGAACAAACTTCTCCTGAAAGTCGTTATGGGGAATCTGCCTCCCACAATGACATTTTCCCTTCCTGGATGACATGAACTGTAAGTACACAAGTAAAGAAGGAAAAAGGAACCCTAACAATGCACTTATCTGTAAATAGCTTGGTAGAAACCAGCTCATTGAAGGGTGTTCAGACGGTCAGCAAAGATGTTTTGGGAATGAAGCATTCGTATGTCACCTTTATGTTCTATGTCTATGCATGGAGCAAACATCTGATGTATGATGCCAAGAGGATACAAAAGCTTTGGTATACTGGTCCAATGTCAGGCTATCCTTGGCAGGAGATACCACAGGTTATGGTACTGTAACAATGATATGGAAGGACATCAGTCATTTAAATCTGGTAGTGTATGAGAATTCCCCTTTATGCTTTTCTGGGGAAAATAAAAAGTCAAAAGTTGGATCTAATACCAGACATGCTCACATCTTCCCAACTTCTTGGTTAACAGGAAAAGAATGGAGAAGAACCAATGGCACACACAGGGGCAAAGAGAATGAAAGGGGTTACAAAGTAAGCATAGAGTGCCAAGCCAACATTAACCTAGCTGCTGAATCATAGTGTAATGCACCCACTTATCTATCTTCTACCACAAAATGAACAGGATGTGAAAATTCAGCACAAGGCTGACCAACAAAAGATGCAGGAGTCAAAGGAGTCAAACACTCAATGTGACATGGGGAAGCAACAAGAATCAATGCCCAAAGGCCACATTTCAGACAGAAACATAGTCTGACAACCTGAGGACAAGTTCTTCTCTTGCTTCAGGGACATGTGCTTGCAATTACAACAGGAGAAATGGACCATACTTTGGGTCTTGCTCCCAAACTAAACTTCTGCATGGTGCACTTCAAATCAACATCATGCTCACCCTACAACAAGGACAAGGATGGTGCTGCTGATGAAGGAATGCAGAGCAATGCTTGCAGCTCATTTAGAAGGCAAGATAGTTCAAGACAACACAAGATGAGACGTGGGGGCTCCAGATCCTTTAACTTCTGACTTTCAAGTTCCTGCCTGTAATCTCTAGAAAAGCCTTCAAGTTGGTCCTTCCCATGAGCCTCTTTCATTGTTAATGCACAGGGAAGAAGGACTTTCCCTTCTCTCCAATACACAAGTGGTGCACTGAAGAACCAACAGTGGGGACACAATCCAGTACAAAGCAAAAAAAGGCAATATCTTTAGTGATTCTAATTAATGTTCTTAAGCTCGCAGTTGCACTGGTGAAGTACATGTTGTTTAGAAACTGAATGTGAGAATTTTCTTATAACACATATCAGCATGTATGCACTGAGCATGGAGGCTTGATTTAAAAACAGACGTGTGAAAAAGCTCATAAGGACATCCCCAACTATTTCACCTTCAAGTGTTCTTGAAGTAGAATCAGTGGTTCACAATACAAGGGCTAAAGCTCTGATATTCTACAAGCTGGAGTGAAAGCCACCAGGAAAAAAAAAAACAGACGTCCTCCAGGGCAGGCCATTCAGTTCTGCAATGATCTAAAGGTATAAAGGGAATAAACTAAAAGTATGGACAGATTAAGATTCAAAGACCCAAAAAAGGAATTAAGGCCATCTAGGAACAAGGTTTCTAACACAGTATGCGTCATGGAGACGTAGAGTACCTGTCTAAGACAAGTTTGCCATGAAAAACATACAAGAAATTTAGAGATTTTCTGCAGAAAAAAATATATCACTGACAAAAAAGACAGTACCAGCACCAGCAAAAAAAGGGGTCTATATTATATTTTCGAAAGTTTCAAATATCGAACACCATATGGTCGACACCATATGAGCACTGTTTGAAATTTCAAAAATATAATAAAAAAATAAAAATAAAAAAAACTGTACTTACCTAAATGCTGTAGGCAGGGGAGCAATCCCCCCACACCCCCGCTACTTAAATATTCCTACTCTGAGACCGCACTGCATTAAAGTAAAGGGAAAATATTCTCTACGGCGATTTCCGTGTTATGCATGTGACGTTTCGACCAAATGGGTCCGCTCAATACACGTTCGCAGTTTACAATTTTCGATCACGTGATAGGAACCCCAAAAAAGCAACACTTTGCAACATGGAAGAGAGAGTCAAGTCTCAGAAAACACCAAATTATGAAAAGGCTTCAATTTAGAAGGTTACGTGGATCAAGTGATTGACCTAGCCACTTACAAGACATGTGCAACTATATCTGACATGCGAAACACTGCTATAGTTATTGTCTCAGTGACAAAGCATGCAGCTTCAAAGACATGAGGCTCATATGAAACAATCTATCTTGGTTAAACGTCGAGGTTCCACACAACTGAAAATGGTCAGGGATAGGTTCATAGGTGTGTAATAGGCTAATGACCCTGGAGCCTTTGCAAGCCTAGCTCACAGAAGTGCCCTGGCATCGTGCTGCCCAATGTTAGTTAGGATGACAAATTAAGAAATACTGAAATACACTGTATCTAGTGTTTCTTAGTATTAAGCATTTGTTTGAGGTTCCTTAACACTTGGGCTCCACAACCAGTCATTTTACATTAAGAGGGTCAAAGTCTGTGACAGAAGAGGACTGATTTCACCTATCTGAGCAGGGAATTGCTGATGGAAAGCTCACTGTGTACTCACCTGATCAGCCCTAGGGCATTGTTAGTGTAAAACCTGCTTTTTCCTGACTGTATACAAGGGATGAGTTTGTGAGAAGCTGCTTTTCATGCAGCTGTGGTTCCTGGTGCCTTGTATACATTTCCCTACAAAAAAACACCTTGAATCTTTACCTCAATCCCCTGTTACTCACGGTGCAACTACTTTGCATGGTGAGCAGCATTTAAACATTTAGTTAGGACTATTTAGATTCACCTTACCTTATTTTAGCACCCAGGACTATTGCTGCTCAGACAGTATCTGGTTTGGGTGCTGGGCAGCACCGCTGGTTAAGTTATCTGCAGATTACACCAAATAAGCACCCTTCCTCGTCCAGTTACAAACATCCTCTACTCCTATCCGTTGCAAGTACACATTAGGACCTACAACCATGTATAGGTACTTTCCTGCTATTTCTGCACCACCATGGTGGGCATTGATATCCTGAGACTGTAACAATTCCCTTATGTATACTGACAACTTAGTTCTTGAACAGACCAATAAGAGAGAGAGTTATACATTGACAATGGAGGCTAGACTCTCACATATAACACAAAAAGCAATAAAAAGGTTGTCAACAACTCACACACATCACTCACAGCACACACAAAGGACTACACACATAGACCCTCACATGTGGAGGTACTCACATGTAACTTACCCAAACCTCAAAGGACCTCTCAGGCACAATTCTCAGAAACTCTGCATGTATACAAACAGGATAATTCCTGTCACAACACAAAGCCACATTTCAGTGCATCTCAACTAGTAATCCCAAAAGGCAAAACATTCCACAGTCCAATATTCTTGTCATAGGAGACTCCATTATGAGATACATTGACGGCCCTCTATTACCAGGCTGGAAAAGGGCAAGGTTACAGTTAGCTGCCTGTCAGGGTTCAGGATCTGCCACAACACTCAAGCACTCAGGCCACTTACCTCTAAGTACCAATACCAGTATGACTCAGTCATAGTTCATGTGGGTGTGAATGACCCGAGACGTACCATCTTGCACTATATGATGACAGACAGGATACAGCTTTCAGAATATGTGTCACAGGCAGGTATGAGCCTAGCATTTGAGCAGCATTCTACAATCTCCAAGGATGATGCCATAATACCAGCAGAAAATGATTGACTTTAACAACTGGCTTAGCTATTGGTGTCATTCCAAAAGGGTCCAATACTTAGCCTGGGAGTACACAGTTGACAGGCCAAACTGCTTTGCCAGGGATAGTCTTCACCTGTCACCTCTAGGCTTTTGAACACTGACCAAAACATTATCCACCTCTATAGTGCCTATTTAGGCATTGCCAAACAGACAAGCCTTCCAACATAACAAAAACTATTCAGGACAAGCTAAAAAAGTGTTACTGTTCAATGCTAGTATTCACAACAAGAAAATGCACTTCCTGGAAGCTCTCCTCACTCTGGAGGATGCTGACATATGTGCAGTTACTGAAACATGGGTCAAAGCCATGGAAAGCACCCTGACAGTGCATGGGTATACACCTTTCATACATTATGATCACCCACTGAACATGAAAGAGGAACAGACGGGGTGTATCTATCTACATAAAGGATAAGCATACCTCAAGGCTGGTCAAACAGTATGACATGCTTGAGCTACTCCCATGTCCAGCTAATCATAGGAAAAATTCATTTCCATATTCTTGCGAGCTATAGGTCTCCCACCATGGACCAGGAAACCCATACATCATACCCGAAGTTATTAGCATCACTCACCATCCAGCTCAATATCATACTCATGGGTGACTTTAACTACCCCTACATTAACCGGGAGGCATACACAACCACTAACAAGCAGGCCCAAAGATTTCTTGGTTTTGCAAATACAAATGCTTCAGAGAAGCTAGTCTGCTGGCCCACTAGGGGAACAAATACCCTAGTTCTGGTACTTATAAATATGGGAGAGTGAGAGTGCTGCATTCCACCATTGTGATGTCTTCACAGGTAAGATCAGATCACAAATCAGTCTCCTTTCTAACAAAGGTAAAACAAGTCCTCCCACCTAATCCCCAAAACTGAACTTTTCTAAGGTAAATTACCCCTCATAAGGGACGGTATAGATAGTTTTCAAGCTCCTCATATCCAGAAAACACAGAAACCTATGCAAAGGCATACAGAAAAAAGCCCTATAAAACCATATAAACAACTGCAAGAAATGGCAGTACCAGACCAAAATAAACCCAGCTCAAACCGTAACCAGAAGCCAGCCTGGTGGAGCTCTAGTATTAATAGGTTGTACAACAAAAGAAAAAATCCTGTTGAGAAGTAAGAGGGAATGTGCACAACAGAGCAAAAAGTCCCTCATTACTAAACAAGTGAATCAAGGAACTAATCAAGCCTCTGAAAGTAGACTTTGAGGTAAAAATAGCCTTCGAAGCTAAGGATAACCATTAAAGCATTTTTCAGTTATGTCTGCAATCTTAAGGGCACACCCAACAATATGCATAATTAGTTGTAGATGGCATCACCTACACTCATCCTCTGGCCAGCAAATTCAATTCAAATTTTGCCTCCTCATCATCCCCAGTTCTCCCCAAGAAACACCCTCCACCACTCCACTGCCAATTATCACCAAAGAACAGTTTTCCACTGTGCTCTCTAAAGCGAGGACACGGCTTCAGTGGGGCCTGTCAATATACCAGATTGCCCCTTAAGCAGCTTAAAGCAGGACTAATCAGGCCCATTAGGATTTCTACTTAACCACAGCCTCCAGACTGGCTTTGTCCCAGTAGAGTGGAGGACAGCAATGGTCATACCTCTGCATAATGGGGGACCATTTACTAACCCAGAAAATTACAGATCCATAACTATGACTAGTCTTATATGTAAGGTCATGGAAAGAATAATCATGGACCTGATAAATAATGACATAGGAGACCTCCAAACACTGGCCCAAATCCAATTTGGCTTTGTCAAGGACAGGTCATGCCTGCTGAATCTGGTGGATTTTTTTCAGAAAGTCGCTAAGGCCGAGGAGGAGTGTAAAACAGTACATACCATCTACCTCAACCTGGCCAAGGCATTTGGCACAATTCCCCACTCAAGTATTACAAATAAACTCACGAAACTGGGCATAAATCCCCACATCACCTGATGTATAGCCAGTTGACTCATGGACAGGACACCTGTGGTTATAGTGGGTGAATCCAGATCCAGCAAGAGGCCAGTTATTAGTCGTGTGTCACAGAGTTCAGTGCTGGAAACACTCCTATTTGGAATATACTTCTCTGAAGTCAAGGGTAATGTGGAAGGCCTCTGGATGACTGTTTGCGGATGACTGCAAGCTGAGGGCAATCCTTGAATTCCCCAGTGATGTAGATATCCTTTAGGAGAGTCAAAACTGGACAAATGATTGGTGCCAGACTCATGACCTAAAACTAAATGCAAAAAAAAAAATGCATCATCATACCCTTTGGGAAGTCAAATACCCCTGCAAAATACTCAGAGGTGAGAGATCTAGGTGCACAGACCGACAGTAGCCTGAACTTTGGCCCCCAAATATCAACAGTGGTGAGGAAGTCCTTCTAAGTGGCACAACTTAAAAGGAAAGGTATGGCATCCAGATCCAAGGAAATTATAGTCCCACTGTACTCGGAACCTCATTAGACCAATAATCGAGAACACTACTCTATTCGGCATATACTTGAATAGGCACTTAACCACTGCAGTGACATCAGAGGTTCCTCACAAAAAATATACAGGGTGTAAACATGTCCTATGCAGCTAGACTAAAAGCCCCATCCCTTTACTCTGTCCCCTACTGACTATTATTGGGTAACCTATGCCTGATCTACAAGACACTCACAAATCCAGCCCTGATGGAGCTGCTACACATCTGCAAGTCAAACAGCACGAGGGTCACCTGATCTACGGATCTAAACTTAGTGACTCAAACAAAACATGCTGCAGAAACAGCTATGTGTCTCAGAGATCACCACTTCTTTGGAAGAGGCTTCTTTATTCACATTAAGCAGAGCCCTTCCCTAGTCCTCTTCAAATGCAATTTGGATCAATGGAAGGGAATGCAAATTCACAACTGGGGTAGTGCCTATGTCTCTGTGCTTAGGTGGCATATATTGGCTAGGCTTGTAAGGACTCTTAAGCCATTAGCCTAGTAATCTCCTATGAATGTATAAGAAAGTGAACAAGAAGTTATGTACTCACCATAACGTTCGATGTATGTGGTCCATCTCGCCTCACATTCTTACCCGTGGGTTCAGAACCGAATATCGGCTCCGTCTCGGCCGATTTTACTAGCTCAAAGTCTCTCATTGGCTGGGCTAAGAGGGTATCCCATGATGCACTGCTCCATATCCCCAGATCTAGTTTGCTGCGAAACATATATACTTCATACACACCTCACATCCATATAAACAATAACTAATCAAAGGGACTCTGCAGGTGACAACTTAAGCTCCAAATCCTCCAGGCGGGGGGAAGGTGGTAGGGTAAGTAAGAATGTGAGGCGAGATGGACCACATACATCAAACGTTATGGCGAGTACATAACTTCTTGATGTTATGTGGTCCTATCTCGCCTACATTCTTACCCATGGGACAGCGTCCCTAGCACCTACATCCTGGGTGGCTCATAGGAAAATACTCCTGAGAACTGTGGAGCCAAAGGAAGATCTGCCCCTGGAGACCACGGCCAATTTGTAATGAGAAACAAAGGTGTGAGGAGAAGCCTAAGTAGCTGCAGCACATATATCATCCATTGACAATCTAGCTTGATAGGCTGTGGATGTAGAAACAGCCCGTGTAGAATGTGCCTTGACTGGAAATAGCAAATTTTTACCTCCTGCCTGATAGATGAAAGAGATACAACTGGCAATCCATCTAGACAGCGTGACCTTGGATACCGGAGAACCCAATCGGTTTTCCGAAAAGGAGACAAAGAGTTGGTCAGATTTCCGGATATCTTTTGTGCGGTGTAGATAGAAGCATAACTGTCTATGTACATCCAATTGGTGAAATCTAAATTCTGCCTTGTTAGAAAAGTGGGGGAAGAACACCGGCAGTTCAATGGACTGATTCATGTTAGACACGGAAGCCACTTTAGGAAGGAACGAGAGGTTTGGTCTAAGAGAGACCCTATCTTTATGGAAGATCAAATATGGGGGTTTGATGGAGAGGGCTTGAATTTCCGACACCCGCCTTGAAGTGACTGCTGTTAAGAAGGCTGTTTTCCATGTCAAGAATTTTAATTCACAGGTAGCTACTGGCTCAAATGGTGGTAGAGTAAGGGCTTGAAGAACAAAATTGAGATCCCAGGGCATGACAGGTTCGGATACTGGGGGACGAAGCAACAGGGTACCTTTAAGGAATGCTTTGCATAGTCTGTGTGCCATAAGACTAGGTTCATTCACTACGTGGAAATTAGATATCGCCGCCAGCTGAACTTTGATGGTGGCTGATGCGGACCCCTGATAGAACAGCATAGACAAGAACTCCAGAACTGAATCTATTGGAGCTGTGTAAGGATCAATGCCTCTAGTATGAGCCCAGATAGAGAACCTTTTCCATTTGCTAGAGTAAATATTTCTAGTGGATGGTTTATGAGAGGATGATAATATATGGACCACTTCTGGTGAAAAATTATGACGTCTGACTAGCGATGGAAGTGGAGTAGCCAGGCTGTCAACCGGAGTGTCCTCAGGGAGGGGTGGAACTGTCCTGACATGTGTGCCAGTAAATCTGGTAGAGGTCCAGAATCCAAGGAGTGTCCAAAATGAATGGTTGAAGAAAGGGAAACCATACTTGCCAAGGCCAATGTGGGGCAATCAGAATCATTCTGCTTCCCAAGGATTGCGCTTTCTGACTCACCCTTGAGAGAAGGGGAAACAGAGGGAAAGCATAAAGCAGACCGTGGGGCCAATCGTGGACAGAGCGTCCCTGGGTGATTCCCCCTGTGGGGGGATCAGCGTGAAGTAGTTGCTGCATTTCGCACTGAGGGGGCTGGCAAAAAGGTCGCAGCAAGGCTGACCCCATCTGCTGAAGATTCGCTCTGCAACCAGGCGATTCAGGGACCACTCGTAAGGCATAAGTATCGCTCTGCTTAGTCTGTCCACTATTACATTGTATTTCCCCGGAATGTGCATTGCCACCAGAGATCGTTGGGAAGCTACTGTCCAATGCCACACTCGCATAGCCTCTCTGCATAAAGGGTAAGACTGGGTTCCCCCTTGCTTGATGAGATACCACACTACTGACATGTTGTCTGAGTGTATCACAATAGTCCCCAGAGGAAGAACTTCCTGAAGTGCCTGCAACGCAAGAAGCGCTGCTCTCATCTCCAGTACATTTATATGCAAATGTATCTCGTGTTCCTGCCACGTGCCTTGGACTGTCCTGCCGAGATAATGCCCCCCACCCCATCTGGGAGGCGTCCGTGGTCACTGTGGCAACAGGGACAGGAGGAACGAAGGGCTTTCCAACATTCAAATTGTTGGTGCACAGCCACCAATGGAGGTCCTGCATGCACCTGTCTGTGAGTAAGATGAGATGAGATAGTGGGAGTCTTTGGAGAGACCATTGGACAAAGAGGAGCCACTGAAGAAGTCTCATGTGTAATCTCGTTAGAGGGACCAACATGATAGTTGCCGCCATGGTCCCTAGGAGTTGTAGAACCAGTCTTGCTTTCGCTTGTCTCAGGGGCATCAGCGTGTGCATTTGTTGTTGCAATACTGTGATCCTTTCTTGTGGTAAGGATGCTCGCATTCGAATGGTGTCCAACTCTACTCCTAAAGTTGACACGCTGTGAGGACAATAAGGCAGATTTTCCCAGTTTATTGTTATGCCCAATTGGTGACATAGACTGATGGTAGCATCCCTGGTCTGAACTAGTTGATGCCTGGTGGGGGCGGTAAGAAGCCAGTCGTCCAGGTACGGAAACACCTGGAATCCCTGACATCTCAAGTGAGTCGTCACCACTGCCATACATTTGGTGAACACCCTGGGGGCTGTGGTGAGACCAAAGGGCAGGGCTCGAAACTGGAAGTGACTGGCTCCCAGCCGGAAGCATAGGTGACTCCTGGATGCTCTGTCCATTTTGACATGGTAGTAAGCATCCTTGAGATCGATGGTGCACATCCATACTTCTTCTCCCAACAATGGGAGAATCGATTGTAGTGTGACCATATGGAACTTGGACTTGTGTACGTAATTGTCGAGTTGACTGAGATCTAGTATGGGTCTCAGGTCCCCTGTTCTTTTCGGCACCAAAAAGAATCTTGAGTAAGTCCCTAATCCAATTTGGTCTAAGGGGACTTGTTGGATGGCTCCTTTTTCTAGCAGCTGAGAGACCTCTGAGGCTGCTTGATCCCTTTGACTGGGTGGAACGTCTGGGATTCTCCTTATTGGCGGGGGTACCGAAGAGAATGGGATGAGGTAACCTCCGGAAATTATCCTTAATACCGATCGGTCCTGGGTAATGCTCTCCCAGGCTTCCGGATATAAGGAAATCCGACCCCCAAACTGGATCCGGATAAGCGCAGCCGGGCACACCTTCAGGAATGAGAGTATGGAGAGCCACGGAAGGAGTCGTGGTCTCCGGAATTGCAGGGGCGCCCTCTGCCTCTAGGGCGACGTTACCCTGAGCAACCCCCCTGCCTCTGGAGGGGGATTCACCTTGTGCGGCAGGAAAAAACCTCTGTGATTTCTTGAACCACATCTCCCCCTCCCCCCCCCCGCTGGGCCTTGGGATAAGGCCTAGAAGGAAGGGAAAAACGGACCCCTACAGCAGACAGGGTCTTTCCCTCTTGCTCGAACCTGGTGAGGGTGTCTTTCACTTTGGTCCCGAACAAGGAGGAACTGTCAAATAGGGTGTCAGTGAAGGAAGACTTGAAGGCCTCTGTGAAGTGACACAGGCGCAACCAGGCTTGCCTTCTAAGGGAGATCCCTGAGCTTGCTGCCCTACTTGCTCCCTCGACTGCATACGAAATGAGCCGCATGGACAAGTTAGCGATGGAGTTGAGGGTAGAAACCTGTGCGTTAACAGTCTGAGCCACCGTCTCAGGTATGTTACCATCAAGAGCATCTCCCAACTCTTTGAGGAGATCTCTCTGGAGCAGAGTGAAGTGAGACAAATAATTCAGCGACCGTAAAGTGAAGGTTGCTGAAGATAGGGTACGCTTCCTGTACCGGTCCATGGTCCTAGACTCCTTGTTAGGAGGATGGACCAATGAGGAAGACTCTGCAACTTCCTACTGGGTGGCTGTCGCCACCACCATGGCATCTACAGGGACTCCTTTTGACAGAAACTCTTTTCCCTGGGGTGCGGACAGGAATTTGCTGGGACGCCTGGGCACGGGCTCCACAGAATCAGGGTTTTCCCACACTCTTCGACAAATGAGGTCAAGAAGTTCATTGAAGGGTGGAGACACCCAGGAGGCGGAGGGTTGAGCGCCAAAAGCCTTAAGGAATACTGACTCCTCCACGGAAGGAGTTTTGGAAGGCCAGTCTCCTCTGTTTCAGTATCTCCAGGATATCGGAGAAGGAAATATCATCAGAGGAAGACTTGGGGGATCCTTCCGATTCTTCCAGGTCAGTATCGGAGGTGAGAGACTCATCCTGGGAATCTATGTGCTTCCTCTTGCACAATTTCTTTCTAGGAGGCTCCTCAGGTCCGGACTCTGGGAGACCCTCAGAAAGTTGGGGACTGCTCGTGGGGGTATCCTTAGGGCCTGGCACTCTACTGTCCATGGATAGGTGAGTGTCAGAAGCTTTCGCCGAAGTGGTGGGGGACGGAATGACCGACCCGGGTGATGTAGCTGACTACCTGGCCAGCGTGCTCCACATGGCCTCGAAGGCAGCCCCCCCCCCCCGAGTCTGAGGACCGACTGGCCTCCGAGGCCACGACCGGGGTCCCCGGAGCCGATGCACCGAGTGGGAGACTCAGAACCGACAGATGTCCTGAAGTATCCCCCTCGGGCCTGACCGAAGAGACCTGAGTCCCGAACCCTGTGGACGGAACCGACATGGTTGGAGCTGATAGACCCAGAGGGGGGTATCGGAGCCGGCGCAGGAACATCACTCGGAGCGGAGCATACTGGCTCTAATGACAAGGATGTGCTCAGAGGATGAATCATCAAAACGGTCATAGGAACTGGCTCCGGAGCCGAGTGGGTCAGAGCCGAGAACAATTTGGCCAGCACCGGCGACTGCAGGAGCCTCTGCACTACCCTATCAACATCCAAATCAGAAAGCCTGGAGGATTTGGAGGAGAGTGATGGAGATTGGGATCTCTTGTCTGGTGCGGCTCCGAATGGGTTCAAGAATAATAGGAGCCGACGACGATTCAGTTAACACTGATACCTCCTGCGGCCCCGAGGACAGTGGAGCCGAGGAGGCAGAGTCCAAAACAGTAATCTTCTCCAGAGGCTCCGAAGTGACAGATGGAGCCGGAGACCTTTTCTTAGACTTGGAAGCTTTAGATTTCGACTGAGTACTACAAGCAGAGTCTATAGCTTCCTCAAAAGACGGTTTCAGCAGTCCCTTTAATATCAATTTATTTTTCCTCTCTTGGAGCACCCTAGGACTGAACGCGTGGCAAAAGCTACACAACTCCTGTAAATGGATGGCTCCAAGACAGAAGACACACACAGAGTGTCCATCCATGATGGACATTTTATATTCACATTTGGTACATTTTTTAAAGCCAGAAGGCTTATGTTCCTTCTGATCCTTGGACATTTTATAATTAATGCTAGCGAAACACCTAGACGTAACTTACAAAAAAGGCGGGAAAAACACACAATTTAGAAACACCAGAAAAAACAGTACTAGACACACACTAAGAACCTCTAACTGAAGCAGTCCTTCTAGGGATTACACAGAAAGAACACAATGACACCAAAAAGGTTTATCCAACAACAGAGGGGAGGATTAGGTCCTTTAACTAAAATGGGCCTAGCCCGCTGGAACAGTTAGGGATACCAAAAAACAACTATCACACTCAAGCACTGAAAACACACACAAATTTAGCGATTACCAACAAGAATAGCTATTAAAATAGCTTTTGGGTATGAACTAACAAATTTCACAAAGAGAAATAGCAAAAAGAAGGTACTTAGCCACAACCAAGCGAGACCACATCCGAGCTACACAAGCGGCAAACGAGATCTGGGGATATGGAGCAGTGCACCATGGGATACCCTCTTTGCCCAGCCAATGAGAGACTTTGAGCTAGTAAAATCAGCCGAGTCAGAGCCGATATTCGGCTCCGAACCCACAGGTAAGAATGTAGGCGAGATAGGAGCACATAACATCTGTGCTTCCATGAGGGACTGAAAATTTTTCTTGGAGTCTGTATGGGGCTTCAGGAAAACTCAGATAATGAATGGAAGATTTACATGAATTTCTGTCTTCACACTAGGAAAAAGACACCTAATGAGAAAACCTTGGCAATAGTGAGAAAATATCGTATTGCACGACTTGGAAAACAGGTTGCATCTGTGCTTCCACAAGACTGTGAAAACATCTTCAGTGAATGAATATGAAAGTTACGTACTCACCATAATGTTAGAGCTGTGTTGTTGTAGTCCATCCATTCCTCTACTGATAGGTCTTGGATCCATACCCAGCTATTTCAAAGCTTTGGATCCGGTGCTCAGGTTCCTCTCCTTCCCATAATCCCCATGCACAGAAGGAGCTATCTAAGATCGAATTTGCCCCTTATAAAAACTTGAAAACATCTTTATAAAGGAATAAATATTTAAACCAAGTACACAAAAAACTGTGGGTAAGGCACAGTGTAGAGACAGGCTTAACCTACAGGAACCAAGGCCAAGTCAGTCAGATCCATCCCAGGAAGGGACCAGAAATGAGTAATACTATTTGTGTGAATGAAATATGGATTGGTGGTGAAGGGAGGGTAGTAGAGGAATGGATGGAATATGACAACTGGTATATATCACCACATCGAATGGTGATAAGTTTGAATGCCCTTTGTTCGAACCTAAAAGTCCAAAAACCCTAAACAGCGAACTCACGGAACAGCAATTTTTCTCCCAGGGAAAGAACTCTCTGCTCCGTGAAAGAAAAAATTCACAACTTTAAAACAAACTGAAGTTGGAGGCTTTGCCCCCCACACCTCCCAAAGTGGGGGCTGTGCCCCCCCACCTCCCCTACTTAAATATGCCAACTCCGAGATTGCACTACAGTGGAGGAAATAGCAAAGCCCCAAAGACGGCCCACTGACTTTTTTTCCCTGGGAAAAAAATCCATGTGCCGTAACTTTGCAGTTTACGGCTTTTGGACTTTTCAGTTCGAACAAAGGGAGTTCGAACTTATCACCATTCTTTGTGGTGATATAGACCCTATCACAACACATATCTAACATTATGGTGAATACATAACTTTTGTGTTGGATATATATTTAGACATTTATAACAGTGCATGTACACTTCTATTTGCTAGTTGGATGCATGTAGAATATATGTACAAAAATATAGTCAGATGCATGTACATTTTAGTTTGCTAGCATATATACATTAAAGGGTTAAACTGCTCTTAACTGAAGGTATCCAACTGTATATAAGAATAATTCCTTAATTCCTGAGACTCAGGTGCACGTAATGAACAACTCCCTACCGGGTTGGAGACAAGGATGACTCCTTAGACTGTCACATAATTCACCTTGAAACAGAGCACAAAATAGTTTATCAACAAACTCATGACATCAGAAGAATTACAGAAGTATTAACATTAACAGACTGTTGTCATGGACAAGATCCAAATGGCATGAATAAAAGTATATAAAGAACATTGAAAGTGCATGATGTTAGATCTGATTTTTGTTAGATGTGGTATATGCACTGGAGGGTTGTTAATCTATACTGGTCGTGAAAAACCATACCTGAAACATTAAAGCTATAAACTGTATTATAAGTGTAGTCTGTTACATACGCAAGTTATTTTATTAGTACTGCACATAATATAGTGCTGAAAAGGTTATAGTTTGCAATGTTCAGTGCAGTAATCAGACTTTGGTTTCAGCAAGGCACCAGCAAGCAGAAGCAAGCAAGCAGACAGCACAGCTGCATTTAATTTTTCATTTCGGATCTATGTTGTCTTTCCCATCCATTCCTCTCCATATGGGTCAGAATCCCCCAACTTCTTCAACTCTTAGGATGTATCATGGAAGGATATTCCTAAGCATAACTGAACCAAAAGAAGCCCTGGCCCTGGATTGGATACACAACTTATGAGAAATGACGATGTGAACTTCTGACCAGGTAGTTGCAGCACAAATGTCATCAATGGGGGCCCTAGAGAAAAAGGCTATATATGAGGCTACGGATCTGGTTGAATAAGCTTTAGGTTTTAAAGGGACAGGAAACCTCTTCTCTTGGTAAACAAAGGATATACATTGAGCTAGCCATCTAAAGAGGGAGACTTTGGATACCACTTGTCCCAACTTAGGTTTTGAAAAGGAAAGGAATAGTTGATTAGACTTCCTGAATGATTTATTGCAATGTAAGTAAAATCACAGGTGGTAACAAACATCTGACAAATGTAAAGTACATTCACCTTTCAGCGAGAAATTCATAAAGAAGACTGGCAAATTTATGGCCTGATTTATGGAAAATTCAGAAGCCACCTTTGGAAGAACTGATGGATTTGTCGTCCAATATACTCTGTCTTTGTGAAAAATCAAATAAGGGGGGTTTGAGGAAAGTGCATGTAATTCTGAATCTTTCTGGTGGACATAATAGCTACCAAGAATAAGGTAATTCCAGGAAAGAAACTTAAATCAGCTTTAGCAGCAGGTTCAAATGGAGGGCCTGTCAAGGAATGCAACACAACAGATATCCCATGGAGAAACTGGGTCTCTAAGTGGGGGACATAAAAGAAAAACACCTCAGAGAAAGCCTCTCTTAGGTTATCTAAGTCCTAATTGAGAATGACCTTCACAATGTGAAAAGAAATGGCAGCTAACAGCACTTTAACAGTGGAATAACTAGCTCCACCTTGGAAAAGGTGAGCTAAGAAATTTAACACTGCCTGTGAAAAGGGATCAAGGTCTTCCTCAGAAGCCCAAACAGAAAATCTTTTTCATTTGCTCTTGAATATCTTCATAGCTGAGGGTTTATGTGAGGAAGATAAAATGTGTAGAATGGAAGGAGAAAGCCTGGACTGTGGAATTATCATAGGAACTGGAGAAACCATGCAGTTAATTTGAGTACTTGTAAGTCCCGATGAGGCTTGCCTGATGGGTGGGACAGTAGATCTGGGTCCAGGGCCTACTTCCCAAGGAGGGCAAACTAGATAAGGCCAGAGGGAGAGAAACCACACCTGATGAGGCTAATGTGGGGCCATGAGGATGATAGAGACCTTCAATGCTGATGCTTTCTGAAGAAACTTTGGCATCAAAGAGAACGGGGAAAGATGTAAATAAGTCTAGGGGACCAAGGGTGCATTAGAGTGTCCCTGGGTGACACCCCCTCTCAGGGGATCAGAGCCAAGAACTTACTGCATTTGGTGTTTAGGAGAGAGGTATAGAGATCACAACAAGGATGGACCCAGACAATGAATATCTGCTCTGTTACTAGTGGGTTAATGGACCACTCATGAGACAGCAGGATGGACCTGCTCATCCTGTATGCAAGAATGTCTGACTTCCCTAGGATATGAGTTGCTACTAGAAAGTAGCAAGAGGATATTGCCCATTGCCAAATCATCATGGCCTGTAAACACAAGGGGTAAGAGTTGGTTCCTTCCGGTTTGCTGATATACCAGACCAGATCCATATTGCTATATGAAGTGAAAATACATCCAAGGGAAGAGAGTCCCAAAAGGCCTGCAACTCTAGCAGGACTGCTCTCATTTCCAAGATATATATGTAAAGACTGGCCTGTAGCCTTGGACTGTCCTCCTAAAATAATGCCCCACCTAGTAGGGAGGCATCTATGGTCACTGTGCCCTGAGGGGTTGGTGCAATGAATGGACATCCCACAGAAAGAGAGAAGAGGAAAAGTTATTTACTAATGAATGTGCACCCTACAAATGCTCATCTGAATAACCGGGTAGGACATTGGTTGCCATCTGATCAACCACTGCTCTGCTACCATCCACTGACGTACTCTCATGTGAAACCTGGAGAGCAGGATCAAAATTTTAGAGATGGCCATGGAACCCAAGAGTTGAAGAACCAATATGGGTGGTGGTTTCTTGTTATGACAGTACCTGCTGGGCCTGGGAATAAAGTGATACATTTTTCTGGCTGGGAGAATCTTGCAAAGAGAGTTGTATCTAAAAGAGTTCTGATTAACTCCAGAGACTGAGTAGGCTGTAGATGAGAAACATGAAGCGGCATTATAAGCCCAAGGTGTTTGCACAAGTGGAGCAAGGAGTCTGTGAAAAAGAAGAGTAGATCCTTGGATCGTGCATCAAAAAACAGTGTGATCGCCTGAAGTACCTAGGAACCTATCAGCACTTGAAAAGTGGGAAACAAGATCTGAGGTAGTTCCTTCTGTGCATGGGGATTATAGGAAGGGGTAGGAGCTTGAGCATTGGATCCAAAGCTTTGAAACGGCCAAATATGCAATTGACGTCAGATCAGAGACCCGTATGAAGAGATCCATAATAAAAACACCAAATCACCAACAGCTCACTTCAACGAAAAATACACCACAATTCGAAGCAGACAGGAACACTGAAACACAGGGATGGTAAAAAAAAGCTTTTCTTTTTAATAACAAGTCCTGGTACCTTGGCTATTCCCCTTCAATGGAACACCTCACATACAAAAAACATCTCCTTATATATTTGATTAACAAGCAACTCATTAATCAATTAAGGCACACATTCATTTAAAGTGCAACATCTCTATTTAACTTGCATTGTTATTCAAAATGCATCACAATATAGCATCCAACCAAATGCCCCGCTCTAACAGGGTTTATGATATTAATTTTTTGCTAATTGCTCCTCAGACTGGGTGGTATATCTTGCCACGTGTTCCTGTGGGGCCTTTTATGTTGGTCAAACCTCTAAGGCATTTAAATTTCGGGTCAGCCAACATTTAAGTGATATCAAGCATAAAAGGATTACAAATGCCTTATATAAAAATTCTATAATACCCTCATCTGCTATTTACAGATTTACTATTACAGACATTGTCTCAGGCAAGAGGAACAACCCTACTGGTTGGCATACTATACTGGATAACAAAGAGAAGAAGTGGATAGTTAGACTGGGGGGATTATTCCCACCTGGACCTAATGGATTATTATGATAAACCAATGGGATGCTTAGTTGTTAATTGTGATTAGTATTTATAGTGGAATTTGTGACTATTTCATTGACAATGAAGAAGGCTTTGGTTTAGTAGCCGAAACTGGTTTGTCTTGCTTTTATTTAAATAAAATATCACGTTGGTTTATCTTACCCTCAATGTGCTGTCTATGATTTTTTGAACGTTGTTATTAATGTGATAATATGTGGAGACGTCACTCTCCCCAAAGGGGATGATGACGCATTTTTTGGCATTCAGCTTGAGGCCATATTTCTGGCACCAGTCATTTGTTTGGCTGGGACCCTCTTGGAGGACGTCCACATCAACTGGGGAAATGATGATCATCTGCAAACTTGGTCAGCCATAGCCCACTGGTTTTGGTCTGTACCTCAGAGAAGTATATCCTAAATAACAGAGGCCCCAAGACCAATCCCTGGGGTACGCTGCTTGATCTGGGTCTACTGCTTGTGGTTGGTTTCCCCTATTTTGATTAGGTGGGTTCTATCAATGAGCCAGTTTGCTACCCATCTGTTAACATATGGATTGATGCTTAGTTGAGAAAGTTTATCTATTATGCCTGAGTGAGAATAGTATTGAAGGCTTTGACCAGGTCAAGATAGGCGGTGTGCACAGTCTTCCCCTCGTCCATGGCTTTGGTGACCATCTCAAAGAAGTTGACCAGATTTAATAGACATGACCTCCCCTTGACAATGCCAAACTGTGTGGGGTTGAGTGTTTGGGGGTAGCCAATGTCCCTGTTAATGAAGTCCATGATAATCTGTTCTATGGTCTTGCAGATCAGGCTAGTTAGGCTGATGGGTCTATAATTTCCTGGACTGGTGGAAGCTCCACCTTTGTGTAAAGAGATGACAGTGGCTGTCCTCCACTCGGCTGGGAGAAAGCTGGTACTCAGGCTTTGGTTGAACAGGGTGCCTAATGGTGCTGCAAGTTCAAGCCGGAGTTCGTGTAGGATGCAGCCTGGGATATTATCGGGTCCCATGGAGGCTGTATTCTTTGCGTTTGAGAGGGTAGTCATGATCTGTTCCCTAGAGATAAGGGGTGGGAGGCAGGTACTGGAGATGTCATGATTTACTGATGTGAGGGACAGAGGGGAGAAGTTTTCGCTGAATCTGTCAGCTAGTAGATTGGCTATATCTACAGCATTTGTGTATGTGGTGTCCTTGACCACCAGTTCTGAACAGATCTGGGTGCTTCCTTTGAGACTGGGGACATATATGAAGAAGGCCTTATGATTGGCCACATCTACTAGAGACAATTTTGACTCGAAGTTGGCTTTAGAAGATTTAACTAGTGCTCTTATTTGCTTGTTCAGGCTAAGGAGAGATTGCTTCCAATTGGGCAACTGCTCCTTCTTGGTCCAGGAAAGCAATTTTTTTCCTTTTATTATATAGTTTATTTATTGCAGATGTCCACCAGACAGGTTTACTCTTCCTTGTGGAGGATGATTTTATTCGGTCAGGTATTCCTGATTCCATGCATCTATATAAATGCTTGTATAGTACTTTGGTAAAGATTTGGACATTGGTGCCAGTTCCTAAAGTGGGTTAGGGGGCTGTGAATCTGTTTATACCATCCCTCAGGAGGCTGTAATCAACTCTGGAGAAGTTTTTTTGTTTGACCCTAGCTAGAGGGGGGTCAGGGGAGATGGTGACTTCGAAAGTGACAGCTTTATGGTCAGATCTTACCAGGGAGGATGATACCATAGGAGTGCTGCAGTGGCTACTCATGTTGGTTAATACCAAGTTCAAGATATTATCACCTCTTGTGGGGGGTTTAACTAGCTGTTTTAAGGCATTTGCATTGATACAATTGAGGAATCTCTGGGCATTTGTGTTCTGGCATGAGTAGTTTTTCCAATCTATGGTTGGGTTATTAAAGTCACCCAAGATCAGGGTAAAGGGTTAAATCTTGATAGATTTGAAGAGGTCTAGATGGGTGGAGTGAGCTAGCTATAAGGCTTGTAGCTAGCTATAATATGAATAGGGGCCTTGTCAATGGTTAACTGCACCTGGAGTGTCTCCTGTGCATCATACTGTTTGACCAGCCTGCAGGTGTGTGCGTCTTTAATATATATTGAAACTCCACCTCCTTTGGCTTTGGTGTCCACATTTTGGGGTCTGAATGTATGATAGGAAGAGTAACCAGGTAAGGCTGGGGTGCTCTCCACAACTTTGAATGAGATTTCTGTGACTGCGCAAATATCAACATCTTCCAGGCTTAAGAATGCTTGCAATGAGGGCAATTTCATGTTTAGACTCCTAGCGTTTAGCAGCATGACCTTTAATTTGCGTTTTGTCGAGATTTTTATGTTGGTAATATCGACCTCAGTTACTCTTCCCAAAAAAGACACTTTGGGGGAGGCAAGGGCCTTTGCCAGTAGCCTTAAGCCCATGTGAGACAGATGCAGGCCATCTCTAGCAAAGCATTATGGTCTGTCAATGACCTGATTTACAGCCGCCTTTACCAGCCAGCAACCAATCAACTCAAGTTTATCTGGAAAAGGAAACTTCTGAGGCACAGAAATCTAAGTAGCCTTAGCAGGAGGAGAATGCTTGCCACCCATTTTCTCTTTAGGAGGAGGACAAGATTGCCTATGAACAAAGGCTGGGTTATTTGGGTAGTTTCTTTGAAATTTAGGCATGGGAGAAACAAACACATGTTTAAATTCCTGTAAAGCCTTGCCCTTATCCTGAAGGGACGTAAACATAGCAGCAGCAGCTTCACCAAACAAATGTTTATTATCGAGATGGGGCATCCATCAAATTAGCCTTAATATAATCAGGCAAAGGTTGAAGCCAAAGCCAAGAACACTTCCTTATCACTGACCCAAAAGCAGCAGCCCTAGAAGAAGCATCTGCTGCATCATAATTACACTTGATGGAATGATGAGCCACCTGGGAGGCAGTCCCTATCATGGAAAGAGCAGACGTTTTACCCTCAGAGTCTGAAGATCAGAAATAACGTGACAAGCCTAGGATAGGACAGCCAGCAAACACATGGACGTATGGGTCTGTTAATTAATAGCCCTAAAAGCCCAGGTAGCACAGGTATAAACCTTCTTGCCTAGCTTTTCCATGGTCCTTTTATTTTTATCAGAGGGCAGTAACTTGGGAGAAGGAAGCAATTGAGAGGGCTTGTCAGAAGCTAAGAACACCACCAAGGGGTCAGCAGGACAACACTTTTACAAAAATTTACAGTCCTCAGGCACTCTATAGAATATATCAGGTTTCTTGGGAGCAGGGGCCCGAGAGTCTGGAATCACAGACACATTGGAAAATGCATCCAACAAGGCAGCCAAAACTGGATGAAAAGCTTAAGATCTACGAGAATCCTTCTGCAGCAACTTACAATACCTTTTTTGTACCTCAGACAACTGAGCACAATCCCATTTAAAGAACTCCATCATCCTGGAGATTGTGTTCCCAAAAAAAACAATTATTCAAAGGGAGTATCAGGATTAGTAGACTCCTCTTCCTCTAATCCATAATCCAAAGGAGAAGGAATCTGAAAGAGTACGTAAGCAGTTCCTCATCTGTATCCGGCTCCTTCTCAGAAGAATCCCGTTCCCTGGGTCTTTTTAGGTGAGTAGAGGACCAAGGGGGGCTGGGGCAGAAACTCCCTGAGGAGGTTTCAATGCCATCAAAGCACTAACAAGCCCTGAGTGAGGGCCTTCCATTCTCTCTGTGGAAACTTAGGAGCAGGAGTAATATTGTTTAGTCTTTTGCTTTTTCTTCAAAGGGACATCCGCCTTATAAAATTTGGAATGCTCTGACTCAAGACAGCATTCAATGATGGTAGTAGGGTCTTCTTCCCTGACTAATATCTGAGGAATACCCCCTAGGCCCCTCAGAGATGATCAGCTGTGGTTCCCCCTGAATGTCTGAAGCAGAGATCTGCAGTGCCTCCTCGGACGTACTTAAAGTCGGACTCCCACCAGTCTCCAACCTGGTCATGGCAGAGAAATCCAACGATAAAGCTGGGACATTTGGCAGAGGCCGAACAGCAGAAGATTCTGGCCTAGGCTTCTTGGCCTTCTTCAATGACATCTGTTCTTCGGCGTGGGAAGTTCCCTCCATTGTGTCCTTCACAAGAAGCTTAAGACTCTGGTTTTCAAGATAAAGTACCAAAGAAGAGAGTCTACTATGAAGGGTTTTAGTTACAAAGGCTGGCAGACAGAACAGGATGTATGATCATGCGAGGCATAAAGACAAAACAGACACTGTTTGTGGCAGTCTTTATGGGGAATCTGTCTCCCACACTGGCATTCACCCTTCTTGGGTGACATGAAACCCCACAAGCAACAACAAAAGAAAGATAAGTAAAAAAGAACCCCAACGGGGAACTTGTAGGTTCATAGGTAGGTACTAGGCTATCAACCCAAGGGCCTACATAAGCCTTGCCAACAAGGTTCCCTGGCTTACGCCACCCAAGAAAGTTATTTTCCTGTTCCACTGTCAAGCAGAGACACAGAAGTGATCCCTGGGGTGTATTTCCTATTTCCCATCCACTCATCAAGATTTTTCTTGAAGAGTGCTAATGAAGAACTTTGCTTGACACAGATGGGTAGCCTATTCCAGAGTATGGGAAGTCTCTGGGATAGGAATCTATCCCTCCAGCATGTCCTGTTTATTGTGGTGACAAGGTTTAGGTCCCTAGAGCATGTAGCTCAGAGGGACTGGGATTTCTTTAGGTGTAGCATGTCCAACAGCTCTGGGTTTGACACAGCTTTATATGTTAGGCCGAGATCACCTCGGAGTAGGCGATATGCTATGGAGTAAAGATGGAGTTTTTTGAGACGGTCAGTGTAGGGCATTTGTTTGAATCCAGTAATCCTCTTTGTGAGGTACTTATGTGGCCTTTCCAGCTGCTGCAGATGTCTTGTGAGGTACATTCCAAAAGGGGCGTTGTACTCTATAATGGGTCTAATGAGTGTCGAGTAGAGGGGAACAATGACCTCTTTTTTTCCTGGATGAGAACCTTTTATGAGGTGTGCCACGTAGAATGACTTCCTGACTACTGTGGCAATGTGACTATCAAAGGAGAGACTACTGTCCACCTGTGTCCCAAGGTCTCTTATCATGCATTCAGTGTTAAGTAGATTGCTGCCTATGTGGTAGTTCATGGGTACAGAGTTTTTACCAAAGGGGATGACACTGCACTTTTTGGCATTGAGCTTGAGGCCATGGCTCTGACACCAGACATCTGTCTCAGAGAGGCCCTTCTGTAGGATGTTCACATCATTTGGGGACTTGACTATGGCTCCTAGTTTGCAGTCATCTGTGAACTTCATTAGCCAGAGGTCTTCTGTGTTAGCCTGTACTTCAGAGAAGTAGATACCAAACAGGAGCGGTCCTAGGACGGAACCATGTGGTACTCCACTTGTCACTGGTTTGAGGTCAGATTTGGAGTCTGCAACTTTTACAGTGTGGGTTCTGTCAGTGAGCCAGTTGGCAACCTATCTTGTGACGTAGGGATTTATGCCTAGTTTATTGAGTTTAGCTATAATTCCAGAATGGGGGATGGTGTAGAACGCCTTGATGAGGTCAATATAGGCTGTGTGAACCACCTTACCCTCATCTACGGCTTTGGTGACTGCCTCAAAGAAGTCGATTAGGTTCAGGAGGCATGACCTGCCTTTCACAAACCCGAACTGGGTGGGATCCAGAGTTTGGAGGTTACCAATGTCTTTGTTTATGAGTTCCATGATGATACATTCCATGGCCTTGCAGACCAGGCTTGTCAGGCTAATAGGTCTATAGTTCCTGGGATCAGTGGTGGCTCCCCCTTTGTGGAGTGGGATAACTGTTGCTGTGCGCCATTTAGTGGGTACAAAGTCTGATGCAAGGCTATTACTGAACATGGTGCTTAAGTGAGGAGCCAGTTCATTCTGAAGTTCGTGTAAAACGCAGCCTGGGATGTTGTCCGGTCCCATGGATGCTGTGTTTTTGGCTTTAGAGAGTGCAGCTTTCACCTGCGTAGTTGTGATTACAGGGACTCTGCATTCTTCCTGTATAGATATGGGCCCTTTAGGGGGGAGGGGGGGTAAAGTTAGCACTGAACCTATCGGCCAGGATGCTGGCAATATCAGTTGGTTCTGTAATTTTCGTGCCTTTGTGCTGTAACTCGGAGCAGATCTGGGTGTTGCCATTGAGATTCTTGACATAGCTACAGAATGCTTTGTGGTTGTCCTTGAAATTAGTGGCGATTTTATTTTCATAGCTAGCTTTGGAGGATCTTATAAGGGATCTCAGCTTCTTACTGAGGCCGGCCAGGGAGCTCCTCCACTCATGGGATTTTACTCTCTTTTGCAACAGTTTCTTCCTTCTGTTGTGCAGTTTGTTTATGGCAGGGGACCAATAGATTGGCTTCCTTTTTTGGAGGATAGCGTCTTGGTTCTGTTTGGGATAGCATGATCCATGCACACATGTATGTTGCACTTATGTGCAACAGCTTGATGAACCAGCAATGGAATGAGTGTTCAGACCGACAATCAAGAGATGGCAATCGGACTGGCGGCAAAGAAGTTCTGAGGATGGTATGTCTGGAGGTCATCTTTATGCTCTGTGTTATGCGAGAAGCACAAGTGTGACATATGGCATACCTTAAAGCAAACTAAGGCTTTGTTATACTGGACAGATGTCGGGCCACCCTTGGCAGGGGATAACTAACGTAATGATCACTGCAACAGTTTAATGGAAGGACATCACCTAGATTTGCTTCTTCAGGGCTTCCAACAGCTATTAATACTCTTGCCTCAATAATGAGTTAATGGACTTGATGTGGAAACAGGCCATCAGGACTACCATAACGAACAAAGCTATGAAGTGCAGAATCCTCAGAAAGACTTCAGCATGAACTACTACAGAGTCCCACACCAGAAAAAACATTAAGTTTTGGTGTTTGCCGTCTCTGCATATGCAATAATCCCCTCCCATTCAGCTAAACATTTTTCTTTTCCTTCTGTCATTCTTCTTTCTTTCCCTTCCAATGAAGCTCATCATTTCAGTCTCAGTCCCACAGTGTTAGCCTCCTAGGCATACTCAGGTCATTCACACTTTTATTCTATTCCATCCCTTTTCAACCATGAACTCTGACAATACCTGCACCCACCACAAAAGTTGAGTCAAGGTGGTTTATCATGCGCTTCCCATCTACTATGGGATTCCCACCCAAGACCAAGTAAGTATTTTATTTTAATTATGTTTGTTTATAGGAGCAGTGAATGCACTGATAAAACTGATCAATTACAAGCACAACTCAGATGAAATTATTTTCACAGTTTAACAATAAACAGAAGTACCACAACTGTAGTGGTGCTGCGGTAGTGTTGTCACCTCACAGCAAGACGTCGCATTCGATTCTCAGCTAGATCGTCTTCTGTGCGGAGGCATGCGTGAATGGGCGTGCCTTCGTTAAAGGTTGTGCATCAGGGCTGGTAACTCGGCACGTAAAAATCCACTACCAAACATTAGCGGACCGGAGTTCTGCTGTGGCGACCCCTAACCGGGATAAGCCGAAAGACACAACAACCACAACTGTAAGATGTACAAAGATGAAGTTAATAACATCAATGCTTGAAGTTAAAATCACACAAGTTCTCTTTCCTTTCCATTCTTTCAACAATTGTATCAGATCTCTGTCTCCTGATTGAAGTACTAACACAGCTTTTCTGCAAATGCACATGGTTCTTAAAATGCCAATGCTTTGTCTCTATGCTTCTCATTTTACTTACATTGTATAACTTTTCTGGTAACCTTTATATCAGCAAAACTGCTGCAATAGTGCATCAAGTATAAACAATGGCTTTCTACAGTTAATTGCAGACATTTAAATAGTTGTGATTATACCACACAAGGCGGTACTTACCACGAAGGTGAATCCTTTCCCTTGGGTATTATTAGTTGTGAGGTCAAGCCTTCCAGGATCAATGGCCCCCAGCTCACCCAGGCATTCACCACATAATAATCGAGCTTGAGGGTTGGCATCCTGAGACCCTGCGAGAAGCACAGTCAGAAGCTGAGAAATAACTGGCTCAACAGTTTCACTGGCTGTTGCATATTTTATCAGTTGTTCCTAAAACCAAAGTATAAAAAACAAGTAAGTATGTGCACATAACAGGTATGTTTTTATTTATCAGTTGACGTAAGAGGATTCTCCTTGACGAGTCCCCTTTGTTTCATTACTACCTCACTTATCACAAAATAAATAACTTAAAAGTTCTTATATTTGAGGAATTCTGTGCGTCTGTTCCAATGCAAAGCAATGCTGTAATGCATTAGATAAGCAAGCCAGAGTGCCCCTAAACCAGCCTGTTCTCTCCATTGCTGTTGGTGAGCACCTTCCTGCAAATCAAGAAACATATGAGTATTTGCCACCTCGATTACTAATGTGTGTTCATTTAACTTTGTTCACTGAGTTGATGGGCTGTTCCTCAGATCCTTTTCAGCTACAACCCAGCCATGTGGGACTTTAGTATATATAATAGTGACTTTAACAATTAAAAGAGTACATAATAAAATAAAGACATTCAACAACAACAATATCATAGTTATAAGTTTAGATATTTAAAAAAGCAGGTGTTTGACAATATAAAGACTATATTTAGACAAAATAAAGACATTTGTCAGCAATAAACATGTTGACATTTGGAAAGGGTTCCTTACAGCAGGAAATAAACATCCCTTACTTAACACAGTATTACTTAGCACAACATTTATCTTATTTATTTACCATAAATACAGTAACCTCCCTCCTACAAAACAAACCTACTACAAATCCAGCAGTCTCACTCCAATCACTGAAGCTACAACAGACTTTCACACTCACTCCAGAGCAAACATCTACAATTAAAAAAATACCAACACACCCTTAAGACAACTGCTACCCCTGACCAACTTCTGTCTGAATACCTCTACAGCATTGCAGACAGCCTTGCATATCCTGTCTCAATTCTAATGACCACTTTACTCAAGAGTAATATGTCCCCACCATATGGAAAAAAAGTCCTATTTAATACCCTTCCATAAAGGCAGCTCATCAAATGAACTCAGAAAGTATGAAACAACTGCCATTCTCTCACCCTTAACCACCCCTCACCCTTAACCAAAATCTTGGATAAATGTATTCACTCTCGACTTACTACATTACATTACTTCTCATATCCCTCACAGCATGGTTTCAGACTCAGTTGCAGTACACCCCCTGCCCTCCTAAGGTTCACAGATATAACAAATCACACTATAAATTCAGGTCTTCTAACCTCAGTTCTATTTCTGGGTCTATCCAAGGCATATGACACAGTAAATCAGCAAATACTCCTAACTAAACTGTCATCCTATGGGCTATGATTCTCCTCACTTAAAATGTTTCTTAGTTACCTCACAACTAGATACAAAGCAGTGAAGTGGCAAGATGATATCTGTCAAGGAGTCCTACAAGACTCCAGCCTAGTACCACTACTGTTTATTTATCAACAACTTAAACACAGCAGCTGAAGAGCCTACCACAGTACAATACATTGATGACTTCACTCCATTATGTGCTGCTAGGACACTACCCATGCTCCAAATATTCATTCAGAAATCCTTCTCCTCCACAGACGTTTGACAACTCATAACTTCTGAATCCAAAAGAAATTGAACTACTACTGTTCACCCCAACTCTCTCTATTCCCAAAAAAATAATCTACTGTCACCCAATAAAACCAATATAGAAATGATATCCCACACAGAACTATTAGGTGCAATTATAGATAACCAGATGAAATTTGATCTCCACTGTCATTAAGCCATAAAGAAGGCAAAAGCTGGGATACCTCTTGAGTGAAACAGTACCTTACTGACTCTGCTACACAAAATATAGCCACTTCTTTTCTACTCCCCACCCTATTATATGCGTCTCCTATCCTTACCAACCTCAAATCCTCCCTAGCAGCCAAACTACAACAATGCTACAATAAAGTAGTAACAACCAATAATAAAGATCACATCACTGCCTCTCTATAAAACAACTAAACTGGGTCAACTGTAATAATCATCTATTGTTCTCACAATTAATTACAACCTTCAAACTACTGCACAACCATGAAAAATTGCCAGTTCGTCACTCTATCATTCAACCTTACACTACTAACAGACTGACAAACCCTTACTCTCCATAACTAAACCTAACAATGTAGGATTCTCCCTGCATTCACACTGCATTGCTAATAGTGGGAATACCATGCCGCTGTACTTAAGAGTATGCAACCTGAAAGAATTTAAATGCCAGCTCAGACAACATCTGGATAGATAAATAGCCATGCATCACCCCTGGTTAAACTGGTACTGATATAGCTATATGAATTTGTGCCATTACTCTATGCTGCACAAAACAATGTACTATCATCACAACTACACCATCCTCTATTATCTTACCTCCTTTATCTTCCTTGTGCCTCCTCCCCACCTTCCTTTCTCTAGGCAGCTGTAATGCTTTATCTTAAAAATGTAATTCATATGCAACCCATGTAGTTGTTATTTTTAATTGAAACTGTTTGTAAAATATGTCTGAATAACTGAACTGCTGCATGAAACAGCAAAAGATGAAGCAATGCAAATGATGTCCATGACATTTGTATGATGGAACGTTTCTCCCCAGGCCTCCACGTGGGAAGGGAACTGCTTAGTCGGAATATCCCAGTAAAGAAACGAACAAACAAACAAATAAAAAAATAAAACATTATCAGACAGTGGTAACACTAGATAAGAAAAGGGCTAGAAGACCTAAGATGCCACAGGGAGGAGGACAGGGTTTAGAGAAGGAAAAGATGGGAAGACACAACAGATGATGTAAAAAGAAAGGACAAGTGTGTCATAAGACAGAAGAGAAAGGAGTGACAAAAAACATTCAAGTTATTAGTTGACAAAAGTTGGAGAGAAGAGGGAGTACGACTCGGATGAGTTTACTGAAACTAAATTTAAAACCACTGCAAAATCAGAGGTTTATTCCTGTTAACATGGTCAGCGGCAAGGCAGTCATAACCAGATTACATTGTGATTATCAAGGGGAAGCTATCCGATATGTGCATTTGCACTGTTTTTCAAGTGTACCATATATTTTTTCTGAATGTTGCCAAGTTAAAAATCTTCGCTTCCTGGGGAGTTCCACACTGCCAGGCTAATTGTTGACAATGACTTTCCTCAAGTGGATGGAGTGCCAGTATTAGGCCATACTCTGAAGACTATCTGAATGAGTAACTGCTGTCCTTAAGTAATAGCATAGGGCCTGGAGGGTGGGGGATGGGAAAGCACCCCCAATGAAGAGAAGTTTAAATGTTAGAGAATTGAGTTAAAGAATTATACTGGCTTTGACAGATAAATGTTTTATTTTCTATAATGTTAGTCAGTGATGTCCCCTACTGTCTGAAAAAAGTTTTAAATGGCATATCTTGTTGGTAATTATTTGCAGAATGGCTGTGTCAGAAGCCAAGGCAGAATGGGTACAGGCCAACAATGTTCCACTTTAGAAAGCACACTAATGCAAAGTGAATTTCTGGTTTTAAATGCTAACTAGAGAGAGAACATATTTATTTATTTACCAGGCAGTGTCCAACTGGGCTAGTAGCCTGTTTTCAGCAGAGACCCGGGGAGAAAAACTCAAAAAAAACAGACTAATAAAAAAATACAGAATTTACAATAGTAAGATCTGAATAATATCATACATAATTATATGATTAAAAGTAAAAATAGCTAAATTATTACATCATAGGAACAATTTAGAAACATAAGCCACAGATTCTTGATAACTGAGTAAAATTCGAAATATGTCAGAGAGCATGCCGAAATGAAAATATATATATATATACACATAGTGCAATAGAATGTTAACAAAGAATTTTTGAAACACCAAAAGTATTTAAATTTAAACAGAGAGGAAACAAACCATTATAACCTTGAAGAAAAAATAGCTTCAGCTGTAAAAGGTGGATGAGCCTAGGTGGGGAGTAGCAGGAGAGAGGAATTATCCAGGAGGACTACAGGGGCATAAGCCAGTTGCTTTTAAGATATTCTTTTATTTTTGTTTTAAAAGAATAGCAGGGGGTGCTTTGTATGTTTAGGGGAAGCGTATTCCAGGACTTATTTGTTCGAGTAGAAGGAGTCACCATGGTAGTTATGTGATTGTGTTATTTTGAGCAGTGGCCTATCAGAAGACTTAAGGGACCTGAGTTTGACCTGTAGTTGGGACCGGTGTTGAAATTGTGAGGAAGCTATTTGGGTTGTGTATGGTTTTGAGGGTGAAGGTAAGTTGGGTTAATGTTAACAAGTTGGGAAGTTCTAGCCAGTTAAGTTGTTGAAGAGCAAGAACAATGATGAACTTTTTGGGGATGAGTGGTGGCAAATTTTGTTATAGCAGGATTCTAGGTTATGAAGATCAGACTTGCGTAAGCTGGTGAAGGTATTTGAGCAGTAGAGAACTGGAGATAGAAGCTGAGATCAAGCTGTAGCTAGTCTGGCTTGGGGTGTTAGGTAAGGTTTGGCCCTGTAGAGAGCACAGAGTTTAGCACAGACTTTTTTTGATAGTTAGGGAAATATGAATATCAAATTTAAGTCGGTCATCTATTGTAATACCTAGGAGCTTGGCCTGGTTTGTCGGGCTCAATTCTGGTACCACTGGCAGATTGAATAGAGAGGGGTAGGGGGCAGAGCTTGGTAGTTTTGTTTGTAAAAATCATTAACTTAGTCTTATTTGGATTAAGAATGAGTTGGTGGTTTAATAGGCAAATTTCAATTTCCTGAAATGCTTTTTGCATTTCTTCTTGTATTTCTAGTGGGGAAGGGGCAGAGCAGATAAGAGATGTACCATCAGCGTACTGTATGATTGAGGCAAGTTGGGTTTCTGAATTAAGGTTATTAGTAAATATGATAAAGAGAAGGTGGCTAAGCATTGAACCTTGGGGTACACCAGTGGATATTGGCAGTAGAGGGGAGAGATTGTTATCCCGTTTTGTAGCCTGTTGACGGTTCGACAGATAACTGTGAGCCATGTCAGGGATGCTGAACTGAGATTGTATGTAACGAGTTTGTTAAGTAGTATTTGGTGGGAAATGGTATCAAAAGCTTTTGACATGTCCAGGAAAATTGCAGAGACTAGCTGTCCATTGTTTATAAGGTGATGAATAATGTTGAAGGATAAGGCAGTGTTAGTATTACATTGGGGTCTAAAGCCGTGCTGGGTATCAGATAGAAAGTTATTAGGGGAAAGGTGGCTGAGGAGTTCTAGCTGAATGCATTTCTCTAGGATTTTGGCTATGGGTGGGAGGATAGCAATGGGGTGGTAGTTAAAAGATTTCTCTAGAGGGGCCACCCTTATGGAGGGGGATGATGTGAGTGACTTTCCAGAGGTGAGGCACATATTGTTAGTAAGTTTTCGCGTCTGTTTTCCTAATTATGTTATTCATGGGGGGCTGTGACTTTGAGCCGATTAGGTATTTTTGATGGGTATCTTGTAGGCAAAACTGTACCAATAAAGTTGAATATTTTGAGGGGCCAACTAAGTCTTCGCTGAGCTCCAAACAACATTGTTAATGCTTATGACTGGTTTGTGATCCATAACACAGTTCTAAATTACAATATCTCTTGTGAAGACATAAGAGAGAAGGGTTTGAGGCCAGGATTATGACATCACCTGTGTAAAGTGTGAAACTGATACTAGTAGATCAGTTTGTAAACAGTGAAAATAGTAATGGACTCCTAACGCATCACAAAAGGACCCCAAAAATGAGCATTCGGCTATTTGAGAATGTTTCCAGAAGATGCATTAAAATTACTTCCTGACAAAAAGGATGCAAGCTATCTAATTGTGGAGGCATCAAAAGCTTGTGCATCCTCTGAAGGAAAGGGTGTTCTAATGATTCAAATGACAGGTAATGAGGAGAAGGAGAAGTTTACTGATCCAAATGCCAGGACCTGAAACGTACATGGTGCTCCACCGATTCAAATGCCAGGACCTGAAACTTACATGGTGCTCCACCAATTCAAATGCCAGGACCTGAAACGTACATGGTGCTCCACCGATTCAAATGCCAGGACCTGAAACGTACATGGTACTCCACCAATTCAAATGCCAGGACCTGAAATGTACATGGTGCTCCACCGATTCAAATGCCAGGACCTGAAACGTCATGGTGCTTCACCAATTCAAATGCCAGGACCTGAAACGTACATGGTGCTCCACCGATTCAAATGCCAGGACCTGAAACGTACATGGTGCTCCACCGATTCAAATGCCAGGACCTGAAACGTACATGGTGCTCCACCGATTCAAATGCCAGGACCTGAAATGTACATGGTGCTCCACCGATTCAAATGCCGGGACCTGAAACGTACATGGTGCTCCACCGATTCAAATGCCGGGACTGAAATGTACATGGTGGTCCATCGATTCAAATGCCGGGACCTGAAACGTACATGGTGCTCCACCCATTCAAATGCTGGGACCTGAAACGTACATGGTGCTCCACCGATTCAAATGCCGGGACCTGAAACGTACATGGTGCTCCACCGATTCAAATGCCGGGACCTGAAACTTACATGGTGCTCCACTGATTCAAATGCCAGGATCTGAAACATACATGGTGCTCCAATGATTCAAATGCCAGAATCCGAAACGTACATGGTGCTCCACTGATTCAAATGCCAGGACCTGAAACGTACATGGTGCTCCACTGATTCAAATGCCAGGCACTGAGAAGGAGAGAATGTTCTACTGATTCAAATATTCTTACCTGGCAGGGGGAATACCACAATCAGGAAGGAGGTTTTCCCCCACAGTGAGGCTCTTCCATTGCACATCAGTTGGGCTGACCCCTGTGATTTCCTCTTTTATCAATAAAAATTGAACCCATTAACGAATAGTTTTTTGTGGCTTCATTAATTTGGCTGCTGAACACATATAAAGCCATCATCCTAAAGCGCTGCCGTTTGTTAATGAGCAGATTAAATATGGTAATATGCTGAATTCTAGTATTTTTTTGCCTGATGTGTCTGTAGTTTCATAGGGTAACAGGTGATGCTACTTTAGGTACTGATGTTTTGGTAGCAAATTTCCAGTGGTAAGGCACAGTTCAAGTAGTTAATGTTAGGCTGAAAATGAATGAGAGTGCTTTAGCAGACAGAGACGAGGCCATATAGAGGAATTTGGGGTGTAGTGCCTGTGCACTTTGGTTTTACTTCATATCAATCTTGCTGACAGAAGACTGAACCTTATTTGCGGTAAGATCCTTAAAATAATCAGAGTGTGGTGAGAACGATGTATTCAAATCAAATGAAGTTATTTATTTCTGCAAGACCTTGAACAACAGGTCATCTATCTGCACCCAGATGGCCCTTTAGTTCCACAGGGAAACAGCCAGGAATATACAGACTAGGCAAAAGCCCTACAAGTCTATTCCACTTGAGCTTCCCTCCGTAGTGCCACCAATGAGGGTGTAGAGGTCTTTATTGCTGGAGTTACTAGTGCACTTGAGAGGAAAACATTAATTAATGTGATGGCATCATTTACTGAAGCAGAGTTTTTTATGACTGAAAGTTGCTTTTAAGGAATTTTATGGATTTTAAAAATTGCCTTAGGACTCTGTAGTAGAATCACTGCTGCTGTCCTATATCAGCTGGTTTAGGAGAATGAGTTTAATTTATCTGCCTTGGTTTACCGAGAAAGTCTGACTGGGCAAAACCCCTTTTCAGCAGAGGCCAGGAGGGAAAAGATCCATACTACATAAACTTGAATGCGCCAACATTAAAATACACTTCAGCATTCAAGATTAGCTAACTTACCAGGTAATTGTCATGTTGCATAGACTACACAGTATTTATAGCATGCTGGGCTCAGGCATATCTATAGAATATTTTACATACAGCATGTAAAACTCACATATCAATAGAACACTCAGCATTATTATACAGAGTATGTATATACACATATACTCACAATATAATATTAATACAGAGATAGGATAAAATATGCTTATGCCTTATCTGCTAGAAGTTGAGTTCAGTTGAGAGCTGTAACTAGAAAATTACTATAGTAAAATTAAGAAATTCTGTAATATTTGTTTGATATGAATGCATAATTTGAAGAATTAGTAGTCAGTGTAGGGCAGTACTGTTATAATGATAGGTATTGCTTTCATTGTGACTGTAGGTATGATTTCATGGGGATTGTTAATTATAGATAGGCTAAGATTTAGAATAAAAAAGGTTCTTGGTAAAGAGGTTGTGTTACAAGTGAAGGATCATTCTGTACATAAGATGAGATATTTCTGATATCTGCTGAGATCAAGGGCCACAGTTTAGCAATGATTACAGAGTATAAATAGTTACCATTATGGTTTTTGGATTTGTGAGTGAGCATTAGGAGTTGGTTTAGTGAGTGCAATTCTCTGGGGCGTGTGCAGCAGTTTAATAATTGGTTGGTGGCAAGGCATCTGCCTAGGATTTAGAGGATGTTGCATGCATTCATAATCTGAGAAAAGACTAGTACATTAGATCGCTTCAGCCAGTTAAGGAAGTGAAGTGACCCACAGCGATGCGTTTGGTTAATGTGGTTACCTGCAATCTCTGCAATTTTATTATACAACTGTCCCATCCTTGTCTTTGTTTTAAGCTACTTATACATTTCTTTTGTGACTTTATTAGTAGGGTCTACTTTCCACTCCTTCAGAGCTTGCTCACTTTGTTTAATTGCAGTCTGATGTCTAGAGAAATCCAAGAGCAGGAAGATCCACACATAACCTTAGATGCTTATATGGAAATAGCCTATTTGAATAGGTTCTCAACGCAGAACTGTGTAGCTACTTCACTACTAATACGGCATTCCGAAAGGTGAGGGTCACAGAAGACACACCCAGAAGGTATTCCAACCCATAATTATCCTCTCATAGATCAAAGCATATAGTAAAAATGTATATTTTCTACCTGGCATGAAGGGTCTTCCTTGATGGGTCCTTACTTGTGATGAAAATCAAGAAATAAATAACCATGGTGGAACGAGTTGGAGGAGCACACAATCAGAGTTCATAAACCTGAGTTGGAGAACACTGAGCCTTGACTTTCACAGTTATAGTCAAGACAATGCATTGTGGTGAAGTTCTGCATTTAAGACAGAGTTGTCATGGCACAGATGTCTGCAACACACATTCTTGACGTGAGCAGTAGAGATAGCTACCCCTCTAATGAAGTGAGCTCTGACCACAGCATTTGCTAGTAAGCAGTTTGCCACCTGAAATCAAAAAACAATGTAGCTGCCAATCCACATGGAAAATGTAATTTCAAGACCATGTCTTCATGGTGCAAAGGAAGCAAAGAACTGGTCTGTCATCCTAAAAGAGTACATGTTTTCAGTAACATCAGCACTATCAGTACATTTAACTCATTGCATCCGAGTGATGCCTCAAGGTGCATTTGCAGTTAACTCCTACTGATGCCTCTAAGCAACAAGTATTGCTTGTTCATACACGAGTCAATAATTCCAAAACCATGCTATGTACAAGGTTTTAAAAGAGTTCATGTTAAAGCTTACACAACAGCAAACTCAACTGCTTTAATATTTGACCTCTGTCTAGCGCAGGTAAATATATATTAACTGTTTTTATATTAATTTATATAGATATTTTCAAATTTAAATATCTCATCAGCTAAGTAACACAGACAGAACTCCTTAGCCTCACACAAAAGCTCTCAGATGAATAAAATGCTGCTGACAGTATGTGTGTAAGTTGAGTGGTTGCTGAGATATTGTAAGTTGCTTACAAAATATTACAAATGTAATAGTTAACTGTGTTTACTGTGACTTATGATATTCGGTTTAAAACCTAGAACCTAAAGAATTATTACCACTATAAAAACAGTTTGTGCTGAAGAGTTTGCCATTTAAACTTTTAATCTTTATGGTTCCACAGATATGAAGATGTGTTTGAAATGCGAGGACACAATTTGATTCTGTGAAAAGGCTTAGGCTCCGGGCATTGGAAGTTACAGTGCAAATTTCCTGAACTCCATTGGAGTGAATGAGTTAAGAGCCTTAAATTAAGAAAAGACAGTATCATGAATGTTCCTGTACTTAAATTAGCTAAAGGTTTACAAGGTTCTATAAGACTGAGACACCCTTTTCCACCTTTAGGTACCTTCAAATGTGGTTTCTGCAAAATCCCATTTCAGAATTAAGAGAGGTTTGCCTACTCATTCACTTCCATGAGAATGTGAACTGCTGAGAAAATGATTCTCCTGTTAACAGTAAACTCTCAGTTAGCCGGAACCCAAGCAACCAGTAAAAATAAATAAACAAAATCAAAGAAATGCACTACAATTTTCATGTGTTGCACTTTCTCTTTACCCCTGCAGAAACATACCTTATGTTTTTAGAGTTTTAGAATTTTAAAAAGGAAGATGGGAATAAATTCCCTCTCTCTCCAACCTGATAAGTCAAACCAAACAAATAGTACAATAGTAGGCCTATTTTTAATAGTAACTCTCAGCCAGTCAGAAACTAGTTATCTGCCATTTACCAATCCACATGGGTGCCGGTTAAATGACAGTTCACTGTATGTCCCACTGTCGGATGAGCATTAATTACTCTGAAGGGGTACAACTTCTACCTCACTTGGTTCTTTAGGGGCTACACAACAAACTGGTTGTCATTCAGCAAGAGCATTAGCCCCTGCAGGGTAACCATCCAGAACTAAATGCAACAATGTGTTACTTCAAGTTACTGAAATCCAGAAAAGGACAGAATTCAACCTCCTTCTTCAGGAACAGAAGGAGAGGAGACAAGAACCACAATTATATTCAAAATATGGTAAAGCCTTGCACTCACTACAATTAAGATGGAGTCCCTGATCATGCCAGCCAACAGAGATGAAGTGGGTAGGATTTTTAGAGAACTGTCCCGAGGAAAAATGTTGGGCTTAGATGGGCTTCCATTGGAGGACTACAGCTATGGATGGTAGGGCTTTATAGACAATTTTACTGATCTGGCTAATATTGTACTGGATACTAGAATTCAATTTCCCTTATGGATACAAACTGTTATTTCCCTCTTGCTGAAACCAGGTAAGGACCTAATGCTTGTTGGTTCTTAAAGGCTCATCTCAATGGCTATTTTGGCAAAATGACTAGCTCCCACATTGCCTTCTCTGATTAATTTATATCAGATAGAATTTGTCTCGAGGGCAGGGGGACTACTTTTGACAACTACAGTAAGACTTCCCTCATAACCTAAGGTACTATTAAGTATAACGGAAAGCTACAGATTCTCAGAATGGATGCAGAGAAGACATTTGACAAGGTTAACTGGGATTTTTTATATTAAGTGTTGGACAAGTTTGCCTTCCTGAAAAAAAAAAATCACTGATAGAACTTGTATAATTACTTCCTCCAAGGCCTGCATCAAGACAGAACAGTGTATTTCAGAATTTTTCAGGATTCATTGGGGTACACATCAGGGTTGCAGGATCCAAAACAAGTACCCACTGTAGTACTGGAAACAAAAAAAACAACAGTAGAATACAACCACGTTGAGAAAAACTTTTAATACAAAAAGCAGCAGCAATGCTTTCGGGTCTGCACCCTTCCTCAATGCTAAATACAAAATCAAAAACACATGAGTTAGAGTTTAAATAGGAGCCAAGAAAAGTTATGTGATCGCAGCTAGCCGATCAAATGACAACAACATATAAAATCACAAACAGGTTATTTTAAAAAATACAAAATTTAAAAGTAACATAGAAAGCACATATAAAAAATAAAAATAAAACACACAAAAATATTGTTAAGGGACACATATAGAAAATTTTTCTATTGAGGTTACAGCAGAGTAAATTTTGATTGTAAAAAAAAATTTCTATACGTGTCCCTTAATATTTGTATGTGTTTTATTTTTATTTTTTATTTTTATATGTGCTTTCTATGTTACTTTTAAATTTTGTATTTTTTAAAATAACCTGTTTGTGATTTTATATGTTGTTGTCATTTGATCAGCTGCGATCACGTGACTTTTCTTGGCTCCTATTTAAACTCTAACTCATGTGTTTTTGATTTTGTATTTAGCATTGAGGAAGGGTGTAGACCCGAAAGCTTTGCTGCTGCTTTTTGTATTAAAAGTTTTTCTCAACGTGGTTTATTCTACTGTACACATCAGGGTTGCCTGCTTTCCCCTCTTCTTTCTGTCTTGTATATTAAGCCTTTAGAGGTTAAGGCTTAGAGGCTCAATTGTGAGGGGATATGGCAGAGCTGATGTTTGTTTGAGTCTTTTGGCTTTTCCCAGTTAGGGGTCGCCACAGCGGAACTCTGGTCCGCTAATGATTGGCAGTTGATTTTTATGTACCGGTTTGCCAGGCCTGACGCACAACCTTCAACGAAGGTACGCCCATTCACGCATGTCTTCACGCAGAAGATGCTCTAGCTTAGAATCGAACCGGACAGCGTCTTACTGTGAGGCGACAACGTTACTGCAGCACCACCACAGAATACAAAATTACCACTATATGTGAATCACCTTCTACTTAATTTATCAGACCCAGAGCTTTATTTACCAACAGTGACGCAGAAAACTGAATAATAGGGGGTTAGCAGATGTGTTCATTAAATGTTGACCAAGCACAAATGATTAATATTAATTTTATTTCTTTCCAGAGGAATAAAGAAGAATAGAATAGAAGAGTGAAGTATTTTTCTTCTTGTCCTGTCCAGCTGATCCCATACCTTTTGGGGCCAATCACCTCCAAAGTGTAAGAACAGGAAGAGCAAATCAGTTTCTACCTTGGACATAGTTCCTAGACGTCAAGGCTATTTTCAGTATTAATTTTAGTTTTCCAAAATATTCTTAACTGAGTTTTGTTTGCATTTGTTCAAGTTTTATTGTAATCCTTCATCACTTCCCAAATATTTATACACTCCCTCTTGCTCAAGTTCCTTTACATCCCAATTCCTGACACAGACTGATATTTTCTTGCTGCTGCAGCTTCCCTGCTTTAAATGTTGCTTTTACACATTCGTAGTGGTACAGCGGTAGCATTGTTGCCTCACAGCAAGAGGTTCTCCTGTTCAATTCTTGGCTGGAGTGCCTTCTGTGTGGAGTCTGCACGTCCTCCCCACAGTAGAGTGGCCTCCGAAAGACATGCGTGAATGGGCGTGCCTTTGCTGAAGGTTGGGCGTCAGGCTGGCAACTCGGCACCATAAAAATCGACTGCCAATCATTAGCAGACCGGAGTTCCGCTGTGGCAAGCCCTAACCGGGAAAAGCTGAAAAGACAAACAACAACATCAAGATCAAATGACATTCTTATATCAACTGAGAATGTTTTGAGCATTTCCAGCTGTGCTTTCAACTCCTCCACTGACTAACTATATAGTTTTAAATCACCCACAAAAATATGAGAAGTCTTTACACACTTTGCTGTTTTCGGAGAGCCAAATAGTAACCATGACCTAATCTGTTAAGTAGACAGCTTAATGGGCTAAGGGCAAGACAAAGAGCAGTGGTGACAAAGAGTCACTGTGGAATATCCCCTTTTGAATTTTTATCCCTGGGATAATAATTTGTCCTTTATCATGGCTTAGCTGTAAAGTGGCTTGCCACTGTTTCACGGTCACTGCAACATAATGATGTATCTTGTACATCTGTAAGCACTCCATCTATAAATGTGGGATGCTGACAAATGCTTTTTTGTAATCTATCCATTCCATACTTTGATTCTTCCCCTTTTTACAATTCTCCATTATAATTATTTAACAACAAATGATCATTTGTTCCATACGACTTTCTTCTGTTACCCTTTTGGTCTATTGCCATGATTGAGTTTTCTTTTAAGTGCCTACAAACTCTGTTGGAATCAATTCCAGTATACAGTTTATACAACATCAGAAGGTAAGCTATTGGTCTAGTTTTTAGGATAGCTTGCAGGTTCAGTCTTAAGGGGGAGTATTGTTGTTTCTGTTGTTAACCAGGCTGGTGTCTACTTGGGGTGTACATATAAGTAATTCTTACTGAGGGATAAGTTTTCATGTAACAATGTTAATACTTTCAGCCAGAAGTTAGGCACTACATCTGGGCTTGGGGTTTCGAGTTAGAAGCTTTTCTTAAATTTTGTTTCGGTTTCTCTGGTTGTTACTTCTTCCCATTTCATATCCTATACATTTGAACCTCTTACTGTTTATTTTACTTCTTCTATTCATTCCAGTGAACATAGTTGTTCCTTTAATTTCTCCAAATCTTTTGGATTTCTAATACCATGACAGGAATGGACCCCATTCCTAAGTCAAAGAATGATTAAAGTTCATGAAATGAGTATTGTTTCAATCTTAGACGTCAGCCAGAAGTACTCTTTGCAGCACTCGCAGTGTGCCCAGTAATGACTTCTCCTGCAATTTGTACGGCGTTACATGTATTGGTAAAATATCTAAATACGATTGTAGATTCTTTTTTATAACACCCGTTGCTCCTGCTACTATTGGAGATATTCCAGTGTACAAGGTCTTATGTTTTTTTTCAGGTCCACAAAACGCACACAGATAGTAGTGGCATTCCCATGACTCCTGTAATACCTGTACAAAGTTCTACTTCCAGTCATCTGACCTCCTCAATCAGAGGCGTGACAAATTAAAATAATCTCTTTTCCAGCACTCTGCCAAAAACTTTTCCATGGTTATCAGTAAGTTTAATCCCTCTGTAAATTGTGGGCACCCTCCTGTTAATCTTTCTAAAAAAATAGGACCACTACCCTAGACGGTCAATCCAAAGGTACTATTCCAATCTTCTGCACAACACTAAAAAGGCATAATAAACACAACACTACAAAAATGTTGTGCATTTTCAGCATTTTCCCCCACTCTCATCCTCCTTGATACAACAGAACTATTTAATCTCTGGACTGATTTCAGCTGCTGAAATGGATCCAACTCAACCATTTGCTTTCTTCACCGACTCTTCAGAGGGTGGCATGTCCACTGGCTTCACGTGTTCCTCAAAATCATTTCTTCCACCTCTCAACAAAGTCCTGATTTGAGGAAAAAGTTAAACTCTTGATAAAAACAGGCTAAGAAGTCCCCTTTTTCCATTTCTTGAATTAATGGATAGCTTGCCAGAGCCTCTCTACACCTGTCTGAAAGTTGTTCTCCATGGCTTTGCTAAATTTCTTCCACACCCAAGCCTTCATTTGACTGCAACAGCTGTATCTTTCTGGCTTGTTTGTGCACATGCCAAATATACAGCCCTCACCAATTCAGTATTTTAGGAAAGGCCTACTTCTTTAACAGCTTTCCTTACCACTGGTGTTTACCAGCGGATCTTCAAATTACTGACATGACAAACATTGAACATGTTTTGGCTACAGCTTCTTGCTAGCACCTCAAATGGATGCATTCTCAAACTACATCCACAACCTGCCCGGCTGTACAAGAGACGTTAGTCTGGAGATGAGATATGAACTCACTCCACCTATCCTACATAGAAGCTTTTGATAGGCAGTCCTAGGACCCCTTACTGCACATCTGTTTGTCCCAAGTCTGGTTTTCCACCATCCAACACATCTGATCCCAAATTGTTACCAAAGCAAGAAATCAGCTGACTGACCAGTTCCACTCCTGACCTGACTGTCCAGATCATATGACCTCAGGACTGATTATAAGATGACATGTTTAGTCACTGAACTTTTTGTGCATTGTGCTTTGGCTCCAAATACTTTTATGAGCATTCTAATAGTTCAACATAGTTATGGACAATTCATGACCTAAACAAAAGTCCAGAAATAATTCACCACTCATGATGAGATAAAGAACTTATCTCTTCCAATTTCACCACTTCAAGTCAGTGATGAAGTCTCCTAGGAGAACCACAGAATCTCTAGCTGGTACTACATCGAGCATCACACACACCTTCCATTTTCAAAGAAGGCCGAACAGTACAAATATCTCTTAGGTGCATATGCATAAATGGAATGTTTTCATTTTTACAGCCGGCAGATGCACTAAAGTGACCCTCTCATTTACTGACAGACTCCAACTAAACAGTACCCACCAAGGGGTTTGTGAATATATCTTTACCCACTTGGGGCATTTGATGAGGGTCAGCTCCACAGTAAAACACAAACCATCCCAGCAAGAAAGGTATTGTTCCTGAACCAATACAGTGTGCAGACATAAGATCAACCATTTTTGAACTTATTGCACAAGTTCTGACTTCTTCTAGCATTCTAGGTCCCAAGAGACTGCTTCCATTATCAGAGTCTAATCTGTTGCATGTTCTGCCCTGACTGCTACCTGACTGGTATCTCACCAAAACCCCCACCATTCACCTTGCAAATGGTAAGCTCACATGGCAACTCCATGTAGCCTTATTCAGCTGAGCCTGGACAGGACACCCAGCTAACAAGCATCAACCAGCAAAAGGTACTTCAGACCTGGATCCATGTTTGGTTCCTGGCACCCTTATCCAAGAAGAAGTTCTTGAATTACTTAAGTGAACCATCACACAAAGGGCATTCTGGACTGCGCTTGGCCCCTTCTCGCAGGCCAGTTTCCTAACGCTGAACAAACCAGGAGCACAAAACTTTAATTCAAGCATTACAAGGGCAGAGAGACGTCTTCACCACAACATACTCAAGGTTGCAGGACAGGAAAATGTGTCTTCAGATTAGAAAGTACATAACAATAAAGGGAGCAATTCATGTTGCTGATCTATAGTGATTAACTTTTCACTGATGTACAAGTCCCTCATGCCCTTCAGCAAACAAATAATTAACTGGAAGTTCATTTCAAAATCAATCAAATCTTAGGAGATGCTTATCATGCAAAAAAGTTTTACTGTTTCACACAAAAAAGGCATCCCACAAAATATTACACTACACAAGGATTATGGTTGTGTGCAATTTTTCCATCTTAATTCAGTTGTTCACTTACCAGTGTGTGGTGGTGCTTTTGCTGCACATTAAAGCTGGACAATGAATGGTGTATTATATATTCCACACACAAACTTTAATGGAAGTATGGTATTGCTAGAAATCCTGCTGCATCCTGAATTAATATTTTAACAGTTTTTAAGCACACAATAACCAAAATACTGCCACACTGCAGTTCAACTATTTTATTGTGAAAACACCACCACACTGCTTCACACTGCCCAGAAATACAAAGAGGACAGGGAACATTACCTTGCTGTTTCAGTCTGTTTAAAAATATAAGAGGGACTGGCATGTACAAAACACTGTCATACGGTTTCTGCACTAGCAGATTTCCACTGAAATGAGATTTTAAATGAAACAACAAAACTAAACTAGTCTTTCTACATAAGTAGCATCTGCTAACTAACAGTAAAGAGATATTGAAATAAACCAATTAATTGTAAGTATCTGCAAGAAGGCAAAGTGTGCCGTTTCATCAGTGAAAAGAAATAGTCAAATCTAGGCAACAAGAATGTTTTAGCCTATTTCGCAAGGTGACAGATACCACTTGGAAAGTGTTTGGATGTGGGTATATTTGTAAGACATCACAGCACTACAACTTTATAAGTTGCTGTCGTAGCCACAGAGATGTTGTATTTCTCTAAAAAATCATTTTCTAAGGTGCATCTAAAGAACATCACTGCTATTAATTCACAACGAAAAGTCATAAAAGTTAAAATCTGTATTACCGAAATCATAACAGTTTGATAATACATTTGGTACACAGTTCACGTGACACATTTTAAACAGAAGCAAAGTCCTGCAAGGGTGCAGAAACACGTAGAACTTGCTTTCATCACAAATGCAAACATACAATGCATGTGCTCAATGTAGTGAATTCAACTTACAACAATGCAACAAAAAAGTAGCCTGAAGGTTACTTTGAAATAAATTTGTCAATCAACAGTCTTTACTAACAACAGTACTATTATTTGATCTAAACTCCGCTAATAGTTGTCATTGCATTTTCTGCAATAACATTCTTGAATTCTGTCATCACGTTTAACACAGCAATCTTACACTTTGATAAAAGGCAAGCCCTAGCATCCACAGCTTATCTAAGAAACCAAGAAAGGCAAGTTCTTCACATTCTCCTCAGCTGCTAACCATCCTTCAGATTTCTTAACTTGATCCACATGCGTATGATGTAGCTTAGCATCAGAATCATGACATACTGTTGGAATTTACTGACCACCTTTAAACCCCTCCTTGTTTTGATAAGATGTCTCCAGTTCCTTCTCAACACTTTGCTACCTCATGTTTTCCCAACAAACAATCCTGGCTTCCCATCCTGAAACAAAACAAGTGCTTCAGGTTGCTTCCCATGATGACTCAAATGAATTTGTACTTTATCTTCTTCCTGGTCCATTACAGCATCATTTCTGTTACAACTGATTTTCTTGTAGACACACACTGTCTCTCTGTTGCACCTACTGTTCTCAGGAGTTAACAATGAGGCCACATGAACTTTTCATACTACACAGAGTAGATGGCAGGCAAACACTTTACAGTTGATATTTCTATATTCCAGTAAAGCAAAAAGACTGCCTGCCATCACCGCTTTGCATCTTCACTGAAAGAAATTAAGTCTGCACTTGCATACTGATGACCACTGGCTGACATGACAAGAGGATACCACATCTTGCAAATACAGTTTCGTTTTTAATGTATGGTAACTCCTTTACTTATATTTTCAGGTAACTTCAAAACTTCAGGAAATTGAACAACAGTCAACACATATCAGGTATCTATTCTCTTTTTGTTAGCAACAATTTGCACAAGCTTTGGACATTGGGCTTCATAGAAATGCGGACAACATTGCTTCTCTTGGATTATAACTATGATGCAGATTACACACAGTGCAGTTATGTGCATCATGTCCTATCTACAAGGACATTTCTTGTCAAACTACCAAGATTCATGTAAAAAAAAATGACATATAAAGAAACAGCTATTCTCAAAAAATAAACATGGAAAGATGGTTAGGCTGAAGAATGTCAGCAGAGTCTATAAAGGACAGATTGCAACTGACTAGCATAAAAACTACCAATGATAGTCAGAGGAAGAGCATATTCTATTTTTTTTCTTGTAGGCATAGAGATGGTTTGCACCCTCACCAGAGTTCCATCAATGAAAGTGTTTCTATTAGGGCCCTAACCCCACCTCTAGTGGATGATATGAGCAGCTATGTCACCAAGGATGTCCTTCACCATGTCTTACATGTGCATGCTTTCACTAACACATTAAGGGAGCTATCACTGGCCCAGGATCGTCAAACCCACACTCCAAGTCCTGGCAATTTTGGTTCTTTGTATATCTTTACTTGCCTGGTGAAAGCCTACTGGAACCACCACTGTACATAATGTAATATGTGCATTTACACCATTTAAAACAGCAAACCACAACAGGTTCATAGGTAGCTACTTGGCACAAAATCCAAAAGACAACTGAATTTCCCGACTGCAACAAAATGCTGTCTGATTAAGTGATTTGCCCAAGGTCAGACAGTAGGCAAAGATGACTCCAAAACCCTATAAGCATAAATCAAAACAAATACCAGCATGAGCCTTGCAAGGGGCAAAATTCATGGAATTAATTTATGCTGTAGTAGGCACTTTGATTTTTTGACATTTTCAATGTTCAACACTTTGGTATTTCAATATTTTCAATCAACATTTGGGCTTTCAGTTATCCATATTCAGTAAACTGTATAACATCCTATAAGACATGGACTTAATATATGACCCCCATCATTTACAAAATAGAAAGTTATTTAAAGAAATACAGACTGCTCTACACAGCTAAACAGGTTAACACACAATGGTGGGTTGGTTGGAATTTTATTCCTGTACTGTGAATGCAGCTTTTTAAAACCAATTTAGACAAGCCTATTTGGTAACAGTAACTTATGCAAAGACAGAAGGAGAGGAAACAAACAGCTTTCTTGCATGCATGGTTGCAACAGTGTCAACTTGACTATGAGGCAATTTGCTATAAAACTTCTCTGTTAATAAAATGGCATCATTAACAATCTCGTTAATCTCTTATGTTCCATACCAGTTTAATGATGCATCATTCTAAAAAAAAATCTTTAAGCAAAAAAGCAATATATAGCACAGATTAAACACACATAAGCAGCTCATAAATGACTTCTGCATTGAAAGTGAAAATGATACAGCTGTTCAGCAGAAAATTACAGTTCTAAAGGTAGTATAAACATTTCAACTCTAAGAGTCCAAATGCAAAAATTGCGTGTTTTAGGTAAAAAGTGTATAAACCATATGCAAAACATACCTAGTCAGTTATATACCAGTAAATCCATTAATAACATTTATATAAATGTAAACACCATACAATAAAAACAAAAATGCAGAGAGAAATATATCAACAACGCTCTTGTTAAAAAAAAAAAAAAAAAAAAAAATTACCAAACCATCAAAATACACGACAGTCTTAGCACTCATGCAAATGACCACCTGATATGCTTATTGACCTACCCCCAAACACCTGGGAATGCTCCCAAGGTTATCACCTATTTTTTTTCCACTTGCCTACCTCCCTTTCCCATAAACAAATGTTTTTCCAAGACCTATTCTTAGCTTATGATCCTTTATTTGGCTTGTCTTATTCCCTAACCTTCTGTCACTCAATATTATTTGCCATATAACCTCAGTCATCATACCTCTGAAATTTCATAAAGTACAGATCAAAACATTTTGTCACTTACACCTACTCTGTAAAACATACGGCATTTGTTGAAATCACTGAAAGTCCTTAATGTCGACCTGTGTTTGATCAACATTCTTTGTCTGACAAAACAGATGGTCAATAGGTGTTCGATTTCAACAATTGTTGGGGTTGAGGAAAATGCCTTTTCCCTGGGGATTGTGCAGTCTTAAAAGCTGTAACAAATAATTAGCATGGGGTGTGGAGCATAGCCCCCTACATGGGTGATACAAGGGGGCTTGCCTCCCTGTGAAAAACTTTCATTTATTTATTGGCATTTGCTTACTGGGTTAGTTAGACTGGGCCTAAAAAGATCTTTTTCAGCAGATGTCCAGGGAGAAACACTCCAGTACAAAAATACAATTTATATTTAATGATTACATTTACGGAAAGTTATAAAACAATACATAGTCACAAAAGATAACAGTACAAAATGTAAAAGAAAGACATATTAAATAAAGCTGTGCGATGCAATTTTAAGACAACAATGCAATATGATGTAATTCTGTGATGACGGTGAAATGACAGGCTATAATCATACGAGTTATTTGACAAAAATAATGAGGAGTACAAAATAAAAGATGAAAACAAACAAGAGGAATATTGATTACAGGACATAAACTACGGAAAAAAGCTGATCTATGGTTAAGTACGCAGAAGGAAGGAAAACGGGAAGTAAAGAGAGAAAGGTAAGGAAAGAGAAAAAATAAAGCAGCAAAGATAAGTGAAAAAAAAAATACTGGAAGAGGAAATGGGGAAAAAATGTAGATTAGAGGCAGTGAGCACTAGAGGCGAGAGGAGAAGGAGAATGAAAGATGGTAGGGTGTTATAAGGGCGTCGTGAAAAAAGGAGAGAGGTGAAATGACCTGAGTGGGATGACGGAATAGAAAGCTGAATTTACATAATGTATGAACTTAGATTTTATTGGAAGTAGTAGTTTGTGAGTCCTAACTCTATGGATGGGTTAAGCTAAGTTGGTTTAATCAGGAGAGAGCCAGGAGTATGAACATGTACCCAGCAGATACTGCTTTAGGTGAGTTTTTATTTTATTTTTTTTTTAGTTAAACCAAGTATATTTGATAAAACACACAAAACTTGTTTCATAGACAATTTTGTAGTTTCACATAACAGCATTACACACATAAAATGAATGATATAAACAATGGACTTAAAACACATTTTCGGAGACCATCTACTGTTAGCAATCACTGTCCAAGTAGATGGAATTAAATACTTGTTTCTTAAAATTACTTTACAATCATATACTCACAGCTGTCTTTCTAGTTGTTTTGTCTCCATACATAATCAAACAAATGACAGCTTTTGTCAACACACTGATCTTATTTGTTAGTCAGGATTCTACATATCTTATTGACTTCTGATTCTTTCTTTTGTGTGTTTTCTACATTCTCTTATGCATCATATTTTATCACTCTGTAATGTTACTTTCTATGAGTGACTTATTTCTTCCACCCTTATTGTGCATGCTATTAATGCAGTAGCTTCTTAATCCATCAGTAATTTACCTTTCACCAGTGGCTCGGAATCCACCCATAGTTTTGAGTCGCTCTTGCGTCTCGTTTCTTTTTTTTGTATTGTATCTCCTTTCCTCCATCCTATTCGTCGCCTTCTATTTATTGGGACTATTTGATCTTGCAGACTGATATCACCTTATTATTCTTAATACATATTCTCTTTTTGTGTGCCTTTATCTCTTTTCATTCCTTTCCCTCCTCCCAGAGTGACAGCCTGTGCTTTCTAATATCCTTTCTTTCATTCCTCACTTTTCTTCATCTTGTCCTGTCATATTTTCCATTTTATAAGATGTTTATTACCCTTTATCCCCTATTCTGGTTCTTTTTTCCCCTCTTACATTCTTGCACCAATTCATACACCTGTTCTCCCCTTGGTTTTGTGTTTTGCTTCTATAACCCTGTGACAATTTTTCACCAGCAATATCATTGTTTCTATTAATTCCTGTTTCTCTTGTCTTCATAACCATCAAATGTTTGTCTCTAAAACCAGCAATCTTCTGTTATCGTTGTCTCAATCTCCTCCATCCTCCTAATCAGTCAGTCTAGGCATCTTGTTATACTCTTCTAGATTTAGGCAGCTCTAGCAAACAGGATTCCAGTCCTCACCCCTTGTCCTCTGCATCTCCAACATCTTACATCCAGCCCGGAGAACAACCTCCATACTCTTTCTGGAGTATAAGCATATTTGTGCTGACACCTCCATGCAAAGATTCTGAACCTCTT